>NC_060130.1:620734906-621036906 GCF_021461395.2 Schistocerca americana
TCCTTTAAAAGTGATATTGTCATAGTAGTAATGAAAAAATTATGTCCTCCATGTGCAGAGAAGGATCACAAAGAGTGAATGATGAGAGAGCTTGAAGAGGACTGCCACAGAAATGAAACATATACTGTATTCAATATTCAAAAAAGAAATGCAATATAATGCACCCCAAACTTTAGACTTTTGAAATTAACTTTTGCTTTTAATATTTTGTGTTGTAACTAGTCAAGACACACCAACTGTAAGTCAAGTGTTTGTTTAGGTATTCAGGGATTTATTTTATTTTTATTTCTTTTTTTCCATCCTGAAATACTTTCTTTATGCTCCTACCAAGTTACTGTAGATTATGTTGGGTGCAATTGCTATAGACACAATCGACAGTGTGATAGCCAGTGCTTGGAGAGTACCTTACAAAGGTCAGTCAACAGTCATAACTAAGAATATTTATTGTAACAGTACTTTAAAAATGCCCACAGTTAAGCAGGACATTGGTATGTGGTCTCCTTTTAAATTATATGTGAAGTGAGTCATGGAATGTGGGAAAATCAGAAAAGAATGGAATTAAAGCATTTCAGATGTAGTGTCACAGGAGAATGCTGAAAATTAAATGGACTGACAAGAAATTAGGAAATCCTCTGCAGAATTGACAATACAAGGAATATGTGGAAAAGACTGACTAGAAGAGGGACTGAGTGATAGAACATGTATTAAAACATCAAGGAATAACTTCTATGATACTATAGGAACTGCAGAAAGCAAAAGCTGTAGAGATTGGAATATACACAATAAACAAGAGATTGTTGGATGTAGGTGTTGCAGCGATATGAAGTGATTGTGTCAGGGCAGCATGTTATGGATGGGCTGTGTAAGACCAGTCAGAAGGCTGATGAGCTTTCACAACCCCCCCCCCCCCCCCCCCCCCCCCAAAAAAAAAAAAAAAAAAAAAAAAAAAGAGTGTGTGTGTGTGTGTGTGAGAGAGAGAGAGAGAGAGAGAGAGAGAGAGAGAGAGAGAGAGAGAGAGGTTTTGATTCATCAGGGTCATGGAATTTAAAGTTGTTGTGACAACCACTAAGCCACTGTAGCCAGCTGCATAGCGGACAGTTATTTTATTGAACTGAACAAAAAACTTAATCTACAACAGTCATGTCCCACTGTATGCCTAGCTTTTATCTGCTTTTTGTACTTTCCATTTCTCCCTCCCCGCCGCAACCCCCCCCCCCTCTCCACTCCCCTCATTCTTTGTGTATGCTATTCCTCGATCCCCCCCCCACCCTTTTTCTTTTCACTGCCTATATGCATCTCAACTGTACTGTTTAATCCCCAGGCTCTTTTTCACTTCCCTGACTTGTCAACTGCACTAAATAATTTTTAATTTTTTTCAAAGCTGATCTCCTGCTGCCTTTCCCTGATGATTTCTGTCTAAAGCTGCCCTGCTGTGCTCAGTATTGCAGTTTCCTTACCAGTGAATTTTTTATTTTGTCGCCTATAATTTCCTCTGTCTTAGCAGAAAAACTCCTGGTTCCATAAACTAATTTCATTAACTTTTCTTGTGTTACTTTGCCTGTGCTTCAGAAGTTTTTAATTCTGTGCAGTATAATTGTGGAGATTATTTTCTCTGTAGATGTTGTTCCAGTGATAGCATAACATGATTTGTATCTGTTGCAACAGGTGGTCTCGCCCTACTCGTCAGAAGATGCAAAAGGACTCCTTAAGGCTGCTATCAGGGATCCAGATCCTGTAGTTTGTTTAGAAAATGAAATATTATATGGTGTTCAGTTTCCTATGAGTGATGAAGCTCTTTCAAATGACTTCCTTATTCCAATTGGCAAAGCAAAAATAGAGCGACAAGGTGAGCAATTTTTGTGTTTAAAAAATTAAAATTGTCAATGCACACTTTTGTTACCTGTTCTATGACAATATTTATTATACATGCAATATGAAACAAATATGGGGTACAAGATCCCTCCCCTCTTGAATCGGCACATGGGGCTGAAACTTTCCAGGCAGGGTGACAAGGTGGCAGTGGACTGTTACTTAAGGAAGTCCTTGCAGTCAGTACAGGGTTGACACTGATCCCTGTACAATAGTGTTGGAATCAAAGTTAAAGGCTCCAGTGGTGTGGGAATTTCAGAAGCAGGTTGTACTGGTGCTGGTACCTGCCGCCCTGGCAGTTCTGCAATTGCAGTAGCACTCCAGACAGTGGAGACGTCTGGCTGGGGTGCTGTAAATGAAGCTGGTTGTGATTTCCGTACAGTTGCAGGTGGTGGTTTCCTATGAACAAGAAATTCTTCAAAGCTTTTACAAGCTGGATAAAAAGGTAAGGTCATTAAATGCTTCATGCCATAGCAAGTGCAGAATTACTAGAACTCTGATACTGTGAACTGAAGTCAATTGTCCATAAAGAAGGTGCAGAGAAGATGCCAAAAAATTTTGAGTGCCCTCACTATCACAAATGTTGTCTGCTGCAATCTGAGAACATAAGGAAAATGAGAAAAGGACTTCAGTACAAGATAAACTGCATCTTTCCAAGGGGCCAGCAAAAACAGGATCGACATGGTTGCTTGGGTGTGTTGATCTTGGCCATGGAGAATAAGATTTGGGGGGGGGGAGAGACTTATGTGCTTGGTGGGCTGTATAGTGATGGTCTACCTGTGTGTTGCTATCCCGTTATCCATCCGTGGCCAGCAGCTTCATCTGGGGGTAGTTCCCAACGTGATTGGCCGAGTAGCTGCAACACTTATTGCTGCAGGTGTGTTGCCATCCCAAACCACCACTTGTCAGTTATCGTTTATAGCAATAAGCTTCTGTAAGATCAATTTTTGAAAAACGTTGACCCCACAATTTAGAAAAGAGCTCCTTGGCAGCATGGTTAGAGGTATATACAACTGCTTTTGCATTGCACGTAAGTTTAGAATCTCCACACAGTTGGAGGGAGCCCCCCTGGCTTTCGTACTACCACCAGAGGGGAGGCCCATTGGCTAAGAGAGATGGTGGAAAAGCACTTGTTACTGTTCCAAACAGTCCAGTTCAAGGTTAACTTCATCTTGGAGTGCTAGCTGTATTTGATATGCCTTAAAGAACTGCGGCCCCACTGTACTCATCCATAGTATGTGGGCATGAAAATTCAAAGACTAAGCTAAACCTAGCTCAAATAACTACAAAGCAGATAGTCTCTCTGGGTTCATGTGGCACTGAAGGTTGAATAAAAAGCACAGAATGTTGAATAGAAAACCAAAATGTGGAATAAGCAGCCAGTACAAATTTGTTTCCTACAGATTGGTGAGTAAGGAAAGGCACTGTCAAAGTAACTTGGCTATATTTGACTGAAACTTGCACTTGGTCTATCTGTGGACTCTCATAATGTCTTTATGCCCATAATTTTGATTGCCATAGTGTTAGAGCACAATACTGAAATATGTGGACTGAGTGATCATAGAGAATGACACACCAGTATTTAAGAGAAACTTCACTGGCACTTCTTATAATTCTGCATGTAACAGTATCTTTCTAGATGCTGCTACATGATAATTGTCTGTAATGCCATGCACTTTGATGCATCTCTGCAATATGGTGGCATTGCCCATGGCATGCATGCTATATAAAATGGTCTAAATAGCTAGAGAACAACTGAAACCACAGGGATAGGTGCCTCAGAACAAGACGACGTAGAATGGTGCGGGTGGGCTGCCACCAGATGCAACGTATATATCACATTAGGATCTGACATTGAAGTTTGATGCACAGAGTCCATCCTTACCAGAGTTATGGGAGAGATTTTGAAACCAGAAGAAAACATCTACTGTTAGATTCCAGAAGCAGGTGCAGTGCATAACACTCCTGCTAGAGAGGAGCCTGTGTGCACACATCTTTATCATGGGCCAGACAGATTACATCATCTCGAATTAACCTTTCAAAATACGGTTGTCCACATATAAATGTAAATTTGCACATTCCTCTTAAACCTTTAAGGTCATGCTGACAGGTTCGATAGTGGTGCCGATGTTTGTACTAACTGATGTGACAGGTGTGGGTGACGACCAAAATGTCTCCTCATGACAGACACTATCACTTACCTCTAAATTCAGTGCAGACTGTTTGTTTACCAGTCTTTCTGTACATCATGAGACAGTCAAGAGGTTGATATAGCTGGCAATGCTTGTGACTATTGAAGCATTGAGCTCATCAAAAGCTTTACCAGTTCCTTATGCTGAATGAGCTCTTCAAAAAAACTTTGCATCTTGACAGTTGTGCCTTAATACTGGTATGGTAGGAGCTATGAAGGAGTGGTAAGGGGCAGGGCTAAGATTAATTCAGACATCCTTTAAAACAAATTTCATAACACACAGTTATTAAAAAAACATATCCTCCTACCCCTTTTAATTTTTTCCTCATTTAGAGTGTAACCATTTCAAGGCTTACTCTTAATTGATGATACCGACACTGATTCAATATCAGGAGTAAAATACTGGCAATACAGTAGTGTCAAATTTGAGCCCACAGCAATTGTAACATCAATTAAAATTTTCAACTCAAGCTTGATAACTACTTGCGATAAAAAAATTTAAAATCCCCAATGGTATCATAAAAATGCATGTAGTAACCCTTAAACAAATTTATAACAACAAACTGACAGCAATTCTTACCTAAAAACAAAATTCACATCAATCGAATTTGGCAAAAGTACTTGAAATACACAACAACAAATTACAGTGGGACCACCTTATCACAAGTTTTGCACACACTAGTCTTTCTCATGCCACAATTTAAAATTTGCTCATTTGATGTACAGGAGTACCGAACACTTTCAAAACAAATTTAGGTTCAAAACTCCTTCAGATGAGTGCCAAATTGAGACACATGAACTATTCAATTACAAAAGGTAATTACTTAACTCAGGAACAGATTTGGCATTATAATTCATCCACTGCTACCACCGTGAGTTTACAGAGCTGTAATCTTATTTTATTTCACATGTCAGTATTGGGCACACTTCCTGGCAATACATTACACACATTATTAAATTGGCATAATCAGACCTGAAATATAAATCAGTTACCACACATGTATACAAAATAATTGCCCCCACCAGGGCACACTTAATGAGAACCTTGTAACATGAACAGTTAACACAAACAAATGACCAGTCACAAAATATTGGAACTAATGGCGCCCCACAAGAAGAGACTCAATTACAAATTTGCAAGATGAGCAACTAAAACACACAGATGGGCAAGTACTCAATAATAAAGTTGCTCAGCTTCATGTGGAGTTATCCAGTACTCATGGGTAAATGCGACCAGGGCGCAGTGACAGTATAGTGATGGCCATGCAGACCTCTAACCATTGCTTTAGCTGCCGATCTCCTTCAGGCAACACCAGTATTGTGCGACCGAAGCACTCTTGCATGTAAAAGGGAGTTCCTTTCCAAATTACAGTTTTCCAAACAACGGCTCTCAACAACAACTAGGCCACACTATCACTCCAGGTGCGGCCACATCGTGTTCCAGCACATACGTGGGCTGCTCCCAGCACAGAGGCCTGCTCGCCACCTGCTAACTCAAGACTCCCATCGCTGCCAATCACATACCACCTTGCAGATCACATTCACACCACAAGCCTCTCTGGCAAAGTGATTCCACCAAAGAGGCACAAGTTGAAAAATACCAAAACTTTACGGAAGGTTTCGACGTGCAGCACAAATATGAAAATAACCGCCTTGTTGCCAGTTTTGTAACTCGTGCTTCTGTGGCAACAGTTATTTATTACTCATGCATAAGTCCACTGCAATGTGAAACAAAAGTCACTAAGTTAAAAAAAAAAATAATAGTCCTCAGCCACAAGAAAATTAAAGAACTTGCACAAATAATTATTGTGCACACAGAACATAGGCCAGATGCATTATAGTAACACAGGTGTGGCAATACTGATAGTGGTGGGTGTTGTGACTTGGCAAGACAGCCAAGTCACAATGAGAGGAAGCCGAAAGGCACGCGTTAAGCTCACGCGCAGATTGGCGTGAGGTCTGGAACAGTTAAAGGAATTAATAGTAGCAAATAAAGTACGTAGTTGATGTAATACTTAACTTTAATCCACAATTGTAGAACATCTCTCTTGACGGTACATGTTATAACCACAATATAAAATAATATCAAATGCTATGGCGCCTTGCTAGGTCCTAGCAAATGACGTAGCTGAAGGCTATGCTAACTATCGTCTCGGCTAATGAGAGCGTAGTTGTCAGTGATCCATCTCTGGCTAAGTTGGCTGTACAACTGGGGCGAGTGCTAGTAAGTCTCTCTAGACCTGCCGTGTGGTGGCGCTCGGTCTGCAATCACTGACAGTGGCGACGCGCGGGTCCGACGTATACTAACGGACCGCGGCCGATTTAAAAGCTACCACCTAGCAAGTGTGGTGTCTGGCGGTGACACCACAGTGGGAACCACCATAATGGTTAATTAGTTCCCTAGACTGAATAAGTATACCAGACCATAGGTGCTGAAGTGTAACTTCACTCTAATAATACAGCAGATAGGTGTAGTACAGTTCTACAAGTGTAGAATAGCCCACTTCACGGCCCAGTAGTGTGTGTTAACATTGCATTGGTTCAATTGGAACAGCGTCAGCTGACTCACAGAGAATGAAGGCGAGCTTGTGACCACTCGGGCTGAAATCAGCTGGCTAGCTGCTCATCGGCTAGTAAGCCAGAGGTGCTGTGTTCTTGTCAGCAGCATCACCACCAAACATAGAAGTAATGACGCTTGTCAATAATTCCATGTCTTACATCAATACATGTAGTGGGGTTACAAGACGTGCAATTTGCAAATTTAATTTTGCATTAATAAAGTATACAAATAAAGTAAGGAAGTAAACAAACAAACAAACAAACTTGCATTATAAAGAGCAGCTTTTACTTATGAACTCAATTATTTGTCAACTCATTATAGCAAAAAAACTCTCGTCTAAATTTAAGCACTTAAAATTTAGACTGCTGAAACCGATGATATACACTTTTCAGTATTTTATAGTGTTTGCTTGTTTATGAATATAAGTCAAACAACAATGGTTTTACTCATTAAGAGGAGCTGTGTTCATGGTAATAGAAAAGTCCTGAAAGTGTCTGGAATACTTACCAACATTATGTACTGCTGTCATTAGGATGAAACTTCCAGTAAAAGAAAATGGGTATAGACAGAAGAGATTATGTGTTAGTAACAAACTGTAAATTTTCAAGGCATCTGGCAAAATATGCTGTCACCTTTTTACCTTAACAATTGTTGTTAGGTTTCTGCACATTTTGCAGCTGTGAACTCTTTGTTAGTCCATGATTTTACACTATTGTCAGTTTCCCTTTACTATTTCCTGTGCCTGCTATATCAGTTGATCTGCTCATTTCCATTTTACATATTTTGCCACCATCTTTCTCTTTCTTCCACTTTCTTGTTCACCTTTTACTGATGATAATATCCGAACTGTTTACACTGGCTCATATCCAGGAGAAACGGGTTTCAAATTCAGATTGGTCCATCCTTATTCAGGTTTTTTTTTTTATGATTCCCATAATTTATGCTGAGGTGATCCTTCCATGAGACATCACCAGATTCATTCCCCCATTCTTGTATAATTTGAAACAATGGTCCATCTGTAATGAATTCTTCCATTTATCGGCTTCTCATATTTTATTCTTTGTTTCATCTCCTCAGAGCCACTGAGTACAGTGACATATCAAACTCTCAACGAGGAAAGTGATAATTTAAATGCTGGTTCAGTGGTCCTGCTATATGTTTCCTGTTAGTCATATCGAAAGGATAGCCAAATAGTTTCTGTTGAAACTGTGGTCGATGGGCCATTACAGTTTAACAAATTTAATAACTCAGTTTGTTGTACCAGGTTTATTGTATTGCCACAGTCTGTTTTTTAGAGGTTTATATTTTATGTTATTTTTCATCTGTCTTACTTGGGAAAGCTAATTTTTGGTGAATCTAACTGTATTTTCTATTTCAGGAAAGCATGTGACTATAGTTGCACACTCTAAGGCAGTCGAGTTGTGCCTGCATGCAGCATCGCAACTTGCTGGTGAAGGAATAGAAGCAGAAGTAATAAATCTGCGGTCATTGCGCCCTCTCGATGAAGAAACCATTGTCAAATCGGTAGTTAAAACTAACCATCTTATTAGTGTTGAACAAGGATGGCCCCAATGTGGAATTGGTTCTGAAATCTCTGCCAGGATTATGGAAAGTAAGTTTTACTCCTTTATTTTTCTGATTCTCAAACCTGCCTCACTTACACAATTTATATAAATACAAAAAGGTAGCAAAGCCAGTTTTAGAGCAAAGTGGTGTGTACAAGTTTCTAAAGGAAGGACCCATTAACCCCTATTACACTATGCGCGTAAACCATATGCCTGTGCTGCACCAGTGCCCTAAGCATGCACATCTGTAACTACAAGGTGGTTCATGTAGACCTATTACACCATCCACGCAGGATATACCTGGTCCACATGCGCAGTAGACGGTAATAAAGTGCAAAATGCAAATATAACTGTCTGATCTCTTGTCAAGTCGTTCATTGTACCACGCGAAATACAAGGGCGACCATATGACTTAATGGAACGTCATTCATTCAAATTGTTTATGTGAGATCAAGGTTCCTATTTAATAAGAAATTGTTTTTATCATTATTTATTAAGTAATTGTTATTCTATTATCTAGGCTACAACTGTTCTGAATTGCAGACTCAACAGTTAGTTTCATATTATGACACTTGGTTGCAAAGGTATATGTATATCTAAATTTACATTTTACACATGGAGGACCCACTTGTTTTTGGAGCTATTGCCCTAACAGTGACAGTAAATCTTCGGATTAGGGCAAAACGACGACAAAAACGAAAAGCCAGATGTTGTTGAGTTCGACCCTGGCTGAAAAGAAGGAACGAAGGCTGGGGATTATATTGCTTTCGAAAGAACTGAGGCCCGAAGACCTGCCACAATTTCGGAACTTTGTGAGGATGGAAATGGCCTTTTTCGAGAAGCTGCTGTCTATGATACAGGATGGAATTAGCAAGTGTGACAGTCATAAGGGAGGCTATCTCACCTTCTCGAAAGTAAGAATTAAATCATATAAATAAATGTTTTGTTATCTTACCAACCTATATCACTGATAATATACCAGTACATGTCCTGTTATGTTTCGGGCTGGTTGTAACATTCCGTTTCCTGGGGACTAAGAAATCTTTTGAAGGGTTCGGCTTTTAGCCACAGAGTAGCACAGCCCACAATTTCAAAAGTTGTTGTGGATCTATGTACTGTGCAATTTGCAACACTTTGAAGGACCAGTACTTAAAGGTGCACGTGTGTTATTTTTCCAAGTTTGGAAAATGGAATGCTACTAAGAGTTTTGCAGTCCTCGTCTGTTGCACTGGGCAAAACTACATGGACTTTCTCACCATCACTGCCAGTTTCTCCTTTCTGGCATGCTGAAATAAAGCAAGAGATGCAATCAGATCAAACATGAACTTTCGTAAGCTGAGGCATTACGATACAAATCGAAAATTGCCCTGTAATGTTTTACGCATATTACTCAGAAAGAAACGATTGCTAACATACCGTAATATGGTACAGTGGGTCATAAAGACACCTTTCCTTACTGTATGCCGGAATTAGACGCTTAACGCTTCTTTGCTCCATTTCACCTCTATAATATGAAGTAATCAAACGCCAAATAATAAGCAAATAACAAGCAGAAATCACTGAGGTACCCCCTTCTGCACATGTGCGAATTATCAGTACCTAGTGCACATGCGTGGATAGACGGCAGTTTAGAAATGCTGTCTATTCTGGCGCATGGATAATTTGTCTGCTAATTTTCATAGTTTCACCCATTCTACTGTTAGCTGGCTATCACACTAGACTAGTACCGTTTGTGGTGGATCGTCGTGTAAT
The DNA here is from genome assembly GCF_021461395.2 of Schistocerca americana. Classification (NCBI taxonomy): domain Eukaryota; kingdom Metazoa; phylum Arthropoda; class Insecta; order Orthoptera; family Acrididae; genus Schistocerca; species Schistocerca americana. The sequence continues at coordinate 620,744,844 of NC_060130.1, forward strand.
ATCCGCTTTAGAGGCTGCAACACCTCATTTCTGCTGGGATGCAAGTTGAATTTCTCACTATTTTTCACTGTGACAAAATTTAGTGTGAGCATAATTGCCATAAAAGACATATTGTATGAGCAGTCTGTAGAAATCTTGTATGTTTATAAACCTTATATGTTTATAGTATAGAGGTCTCATCGATACACAGTGGTGTACCATAAATTATGTTTTGAAAGTCAATTATTAAATATAATAAATAGCAAATAATATCTAAAACCACATTCTCAGAAGGAAAAGTCCAAAATTTTGTTTGACAGTGTGGGATATTATGTGACAGGATTAAAATAAGTAGGGAGCTAGAGGGTTGGAAGGAGTGGCTAATGGCCTCTGACATACGAAGTCCACTTGAATGCAGCTTTGGGGGAAGGAACCTTGTGGCTCTAGTGACAAGGTACCTGCTGTGAATGCTGATTGAATGCTGTGGTTTCACACATAGTTAAGTAATATGCCTTTGCTGAATAAATACAATTTTTGAAGTCAGAATATGCAACTCTGAGTATCGCATCACATCCTGTGATTTGTCCCTTCATAAAGCATCTGTCCACATGCTCCGGTGTGCCTACCAGAGCAGAGTACTGAATAGGCTGATGTGATTTGACGTTTGTATAAAGTGCAATTGGTACCACTGTGTTAAACAGTTTTTCGACTGCCTATTAAGTGTTGGTTCATGCCTTCGAGAAGAGGAAGCAGCTGTAGTCTGAACAAAATAATAACTCATCAGTCTAGGTATAGCAAATAAAATGTCTTCCATTAACAGGACTGAGATGAGTCTTGAATATTTGTTGTAAATGATAACTGTGAGTTTAATACACTGACAAGTCTAAAAATGGAATTTGTCTTCTGGATATTCACTCATTTTTTTCAGTAGAGCCTTGGAGTTGTGCTGCTTAACTGAATTTACAGTTCTTGATGGTGACATGTTATCTTTAGGGCACTGAAACCAATTAGGATGAATTGTGGAACTAAGTACCTTGTCCTCTCAGGTTTCCTGAATGGCTTACGCAAATGTGTACCAGCCAGAAAAATTTATCTACAGCATTTGGGACACCCTTCTCCATCTAGAATTACTTGTGAAGGCAGGCTCATTCTGCTGAACACCAGGGCACCATGAAGCTGACACAGTGACCAAAGAGGCATGTAAAGAATTCACTGGTCAAAAAAATGGCACATTTTGCACACACGGTCACAGAAGGAAGGTCATGTATATCCACAAACATACTCTACAAGCCACCATATGGTGTGTGGCGGAGGGTACTCTGTACCACTAGTCAAGTCCTTTCTTGTTCCAGTTGCAAATAGAACAAGGGAAAAATGACTGTCTGTATGCCTCTGTATGAGTCCTAATTCCCCTTATCTTTGCAGTCCTTATGTGAAATGTACATTGACAGCAGTGGAATCATTCTGCTGTCAGCTCAAGATGCCAGCACGCTAAATTTTCTCAGTGGTAATCCCCCTCATCTGCAAAAAAATCACCTTCCCTCCAGGTTTTCCCATTTGAGTTCTCGAAGCATCTCTGTAATACTAGCATGTAGTTTGAACGTACTGGTAACAAATCTAGCAGCCTGGATCAAAATTGCTTCAATGTCTTCCTTCAATCCAGTCTCGTGTGAATTCCAAACACACTAGCAGTACTCAAGGATGGGTCCCACTAGTGTCCTTAATGATGAACCACACTTTCCTAAAATTCTCCCAATAAAACGAATTTCACCATTTGACATCCCTACTACTATCATTACATGCTCATTCCATTTCATATTGCTTTGCAATGACATGCCTAGACATTTAATTGATGTGACTGTGTCAAGCTGCACGTTACTAATTTACTAATGCTGTATTCACAGATTATGGGTTTGTTTTTTCTACTTATCTGCATTAACTTCTCTGGGGCACTCCCGATGATATCCTTGCTTCTGATGAATACTCCCCTTAAAGGACAACATACTGGGTACTATTACTTCAGAAGCCTTCGAGCCACTCATATATCTCGGAACCTATCCTGTAAGCTCATACCATTTTTAAGTCTGCAATGGGGCACAGAGTCAAATGCTTTTTGGAAATCTAGGAATATGGACTCTACCTGTTGCTCTCCATCCATGTTTTTCAGGATGTCATGTCAGAAAAGGGCAACCTGAGTTTCGCATGTAGGATGCCTTCTAAAACTGTGCTGATATGTGGACAGAAGCTTTTCCGTCTCAAGGAAATTTATTGTATTCAGGCTGAGAATATGTTCAGCAGTTCTGCAGCAAACTAATGTTAAGGATATTGGTCTGTAATTTTGTGGGTCCATTCTTTTTACCCTTCTTATATACAGGAGTCACATGCACTTTTTCCGATTCACTTGGAACTTTGCGCTGGGCAAGGAAATTGCGATAAATGTAAGCTAAGCAAGGGGCCAGTGCCATTGTAGAGTACTCATTGTAAAACTGAATTGGGATTCTCCACAGACCTGCCAACCTACAATACTAAGAAAATACAGTAAAGGCTAAGTACGTAACTTGCCACTTCCAGGTGTGTGCTAAGTGATATTTTGGGCCTAACTGGGGAAAGACTGGCACTGGAGGCACAAAACAACAAATTAAGGATCATAGAACCAGCTATCTTGTCCTGAAGATGATCATTCAAGCCACTCGGGTGGAAAGAAATGAGCCAACATGAGTGGGAATAGAAAAATTCTGGCCTATAGTGGATGGTCATTTTCTGCAGCCAGAGCATGCACTTATTTGTGGTCCTTTTTGTTTTCCTGTTTCACTGTGCCCTATTTTGAACAACTCCATGTTGTAGACTGATATGAGGGCATACATAGGTTTGACCAAGGCTATTCTGTAAAGGTTGGGCCTGAAGTGAAACAGATTGCTGTTGGAATTACATCAGCAGGGAAGCGGAATTGCAAGGGAAGGGCATAAAGCTGTATTGCAGTGTCACAAACAAGGCTACTTCACACACAAAATTTACTATATGTGCATCGTTTATGGTGGTTACCTCGTTAGATTGCTCTGACTGCTGAACAGTTCTACTGATGAGGTTTCCATCTCTTTGATACTACTGCTTCCTCTGTCTTCAGTTTCATATTGAGGTAGTGTACTCTTAATAAAAATTAGGATCCATAAGACTGTTTTAATTACCTCCTGCACCACATGAGTATATTTCTGCGAAATCATGTTGGCTAATCTCTTAGACTTTTTTTTACTACATGTCAATTCCATTGGCCTCGTAGAATGTGACCTCAAATTCTGAGATTGGTCACAGCCACTTGTCAGGCAGCACTATTAAACCGCCTCATGATAGAAATTCTATCCATGCGTATTCTGAGAGGAACGTTGGAGGGCAACAAAGTAATTCTTTCGATGATGATGATGTTCACAGTGTATTGTGCAGCATGATGTGCTATGTAACTTGCTAGATATCTGAATCCTTCTGGAGAGCATCCAAGATATGTCACTGCAGACAGTGCAGCAGGCTGACAACTGAAATTTATATCGTGTATCTCTGCTTCCTCATCTAGAATGGCCATTGCTTCAGACATACCAGGCAATATTCCACGAAGCAAACTCAGTAAGAGGAACTGTTGTTGGTCATCTTCCAGTCCCACAGAGAAAGAGCTCAACAATGGAATGTCATGGGCGTTCTGTCTCAGAAGCAAAACATATAGGTGATTTTTCACTTCTTTTGGAGGATGATGTTGATAAAAAAAACCAATGCTTCTGATCTGTGAAAACACATTTTGGAGACAATCTTGATTCAGCTGTCCTTTGAAAATATACTTAATGCCAAGAGACAGGAGGCCAGAATGAAGGCCAAATAAAGAATTAATTGCTGTTAACAGTACTTTCTGGAATTACAATAGTTGCTTTCTGTTATGAACCCGCAAATTTTTTTTTTGAGTTGCTCATTATTTCCATAAGTGCTCATTAATACCTTTTTGTTGACTATTGTATGAGAATTCAGGATGTCAAATGAGTGACTAACAAACTGAAAGAATGTTGCGTGTTTTTTTTTTTTTTCCTACAGATATTGAATTGCCTGAGTAGCTGTATTTGAAAAAAGTTGCAAGGCTAGATATACTCTTTGGCGGTCCTTACCTTTAACACTGACATGAAATAGTGACAGTTTTGGGCACATTTTAATTTCTGTGTTATCTAATGATTGCAATTCATTGATTGGTGCTTCGGTAATTACTTTCCCATCAGAAAGCTTTATGCTTTTGTCAAGGAAGTGGTTGTGGAGTACTTCGTTAAAATGAGGCACATCTGAAAATACCCACAATCAATATGCAATGTTACAGTGCATTCATGTCTGAAGCAACAGGCACTGCGGTGACTACAGCCATTATGACATATGTGGATTATATTCATGTTTTCGAATATGGACAAACTTCAGCTGTATAATGGAGTGATGACATTGAAAATTTGTGCCAGACTGGGACTCAAACCCAGATTTATCACTTGTCCTGAGCAGTCACCTTAACCATTTCAGCTATCCGAGCAATCGTGGCCAGACCCAAACTTCCATATGTCGTCAGTATGTCTACAACCTGCACTCGTGCATTCATTATGTATATTGCTGTACAGAGGAGACATTTTTAATTGAAAGTTGCTTGCCAAATATTTACCACAGTAAACTGGAAATCTGTGTTAGTCCCAATCCAGCACAAATTTTCTTGGTGCCCATTTCTTCTGACATGCATTTGCTACAATATCGTATCTTTGTGTCAGTAGCAAGTGACTTCCAATTGCAGTGTCTCCCCTGTAAGGGAACATACATGATGAATGTAAGAGTGCAGATCATAGGCACATGGATGACGACATATGGAAATTTGGGTCTGGCCATGAAGCATGCTGAGATAGCCAAACTTGTTACGGCGATAGCTTGCGACAAGCGGGAAATTTTGGTTCGAGTTTCGGTTCAGCACAAATTTTCAATATCGTAATTTCATTATACAGCTGAACGTTGTATATATCCACAGCTGTGAATACATCTCGTGATTAGTGTGCAGTTTGTTCCACACACATTGATTTTTTTTTTTTTTTTTTTTTTGGGGGGCCAAGATCAGAAATAACTGCACCAACACTGTAACCCATATTATGAAGAGGGGAAACTATTGAGTTTAGCAACATCGCAGTCCTCTGAATATCAAAGTCATAAAATACCAGCTGTTTCCATCCTGAGGTAAGTCCACAAACCATGACAACCTGCACATTATTATGGAGGCCAATAACACAATCTACCACTTCACCAAATGCCACACATCAGTTGAAGTTAAATTCCAGGGAGTGGAAAATTGAGTTTGTTCTTTAATCAATTGATTGCTAAAAGTATGCTTGCTGCATTCCGTGGAAAGCATGGCTTTGTTGTCGCCCTATACTGGTACCTGCACTGGGAAACTGCTTAGACTCTCTACCTGACTGCTAAGTGCCTCACATGTTAATGTCAAGGGCACATGTAGACATGTCCAGAGCACTGGGAGACAGTAGCAGCAACACACATTAACATGTCCAGAGCAATCAAAGGGTTAAAAAGGTGTAGCTCTTCCTAGAGAGTGTGAATTGTCACTGCTGTGTGTGTGTGTGTGTGTGTGTGTGTGTGTGTGTGTGTGTGTGTGTGTGTGTGTCCTCTTTCCCACTTCGCTTGCTTCTTTCCAAAAAGCAAACAGCTGATTTGAGTTTCAGAGAAAAGATCTTCAAAACATCCTTTACTTTACTATATACTACATTATTTGCAGCTAATTGACTCTCCTTTTGTGTGTGTGTGTGTGTGTGTGGGGGGGGGGGGGGGGGGGGTGAAAGGCCTCAAAGGCCTCAATTTCTCTCACAAGTGTCGTTCTTTCTTTTACATCACTGCTCACAGTTCAGAGTTCTTTTTAAATGCTCCATTTCTTTCACACAATTCCTGACACAATTCTTCATTTTCTAGGTTGGTTACGTCAGTTAACGTGGACTGATGGACCTTCAGTTTCCATGTACAGCATCTGGTTTCAGAACTTTTCTGGCAGGTATATTCAGCAGATTGGCTCACAAATCCCACATGTAATGGTCTGATTTAAAATGCCATGAACAAAAACTAGCATTTGAGACATAAATATGGCCTTCTTGGTAACACTTTCCTGCCCACACTCATTGAAGCTGTATGTCCCTGGGGAACTGAAGGTAATTCCAGTTTGTTTTTTCTTCCTGTTGTAAGACAGGCAACTAGTGACAGCATGCACATGAAGAAATGAAACAGAACTCCTCCCCCCTCCCCCCCCCCCCCCCCCCCCCCAAACGTTCTCTCACTCTCACTCTCTCTCTCTCTCTCTCTCTCTCTCTCACACACACACACACACACACACACACACACACACACACAATAACAGTAGCTTCCTTGCTGCTACAGCCACATGCTTCATTGGTGATGTCATGTGCAGAACAATAATTTTCAAACTTTCTGGCAGATTAAAACTGTGTGCCGGACCGAGACTTGAACTCATAGTTGTGCCACTCCAGTTCTACTCCTGGAGAATTTCATTAGGCAGACTTGTATTCTAATTTTATCCCTTTCTGGGCACTGCCAGTGTTTCTGCACCATAAATTAAAATGGGAACATGGTCTTGTACAAATTTCTTTCTCATTTTGGTACAATTTTTTGTTTTAAATTAGGTTTCATGTGTGCTGAAAAGTTCTTCCTATCTATGTACTTCAAGCACTCTGCTTTTTGCAGCATCTCCTTCTCTGAACAAAAATTGTTACTCAAGTCTGTTCTTGCTTTACACTATTTCCACTTAAATCTGTTTTCCCAAGAATCTCATTCTATAATGGGCAACTATTTCTTATTATGCAACTAGCTGTTCGTGGATCTGTCTCACTGTTTCATCATGAATGTTATTGCAAATTACAGTGTCTTATTTTTTATATTTTCTACCAACTTTTATGTTGCACTCTGAGCTACACTACCCATGGCTACAATAAGGAGCACTGAGATGACACAGTCTTGTCTCAGATCATTTTTCAGTTCAAACCATGTAGTTACAACCATTCTTACTTTCACCCAGCTAAGGTAGCTTTGTACATAATTCTAACTTTGCAGGCCGGCCGGAGTGGCCGAGCGGTTAAAGGCACTACAGTCTGGAACCGCACGACTGCTATGGTCGCAGGTTCGAATCCTGCCTCGGGCATGCATGTGTGTGATGTCCTTAGGTTAGCTAGGTTTAAGTAGTTCGAAGTTCTAGGGGACTTATGACCACAGCAGTTGAGTCCCATAGTGCTCAGAGCCATTTTTCTAACTTTGCAAATTGTTTTCATACTCTCTCTTCTTGCTCCCAGATTTTGCACGTGCATATGCTGTTGCATGCTTTCTTTGTGTCTGAGGAAGCCTTTGATCTGAATCACTTTCATATTCATAATGGCATCACTATAATTTCCTAACTGCAAATTTTAGATCCACAGTTGATCTTCCTAACCTTAAACAGCATTGGTCTCCTCTCAAGCCAGGCTTACTATTTGGAACAGACTGTGGAAGAACCAACAAAAAGAAGAAGCCACAGGAGATAAAACTTTAGATGCAAAGAAGCAGTTAGTCAATTAAATAAATAGTGACATTTTCATTACATTCTTAAAAACTGAAGAAAAGTTGACTCTTTCCTATGCTTTTCTCATATTGCAAAAATCTACATTACAGGGAAACCAAAAATTGGCACAGGAATGAATATTTAATTATAACAAAACATCAGTTATAGGAAGTAACTGCCAAACAGTAAATTCACAGATGATTAAGCTCTGAACATAATGAAAAAAAATCTTTATATACCATTGAGTGTGAAAGCTTTGATATTCTCTGCATCATACTTTTATTGTTCCAGGTCATTTTTATATAGTGAGTAGCACTGCCTGTAGTATAAACAGTCCCTTTCTTTAGCTGATTACCGAGCGGGGTGGCGCAGTGGTTAGACACTGGACTCGCATTCGGGAGGACGACGGTTCAATCCCGCGTCCGGCCATCCTGATTTAGGTTTTCCGTGATTTCCCTAAATCGCTCCAGACAAATGCCGGGATGGTTCCTCTGAAAGGGCACGGCTGACTTCCTTCCCCATCCTTCCCTAATCCGATGAGACCGATGACCACGCTGTCTGGTCTCCTTCCCCAAAACCAACCAACCAACCAATCTTTAGCTGATTGTTTCCAAACTTTCTCTCGCTTGAAGAAAAATAAATTGTAAGTTTGTAGACATTCCAGAAATTAGACTTTGTATGAATATGTTGATTGAATAAAAAAGGACGTGTAATTCCAGAATAAAATATTCACCCTTTAAATTAAAATATTATTTGCTGAACCATTAAGAGTGTTACTTAAGTGAAATCAGTAAGTTTGTTGGTTGTTCATATAAGTGGCAACAAAGTGTACAGCCACAATGAGATCTCTGTGCTGATTATGATACCTCTTCGAGAGTAACAACCCTGCATTCCTGTATTTTTGATGGTACAGTAGTGTATTTGAGGCAGCAGCCAGGCCTGCCATTAGTTTTACACTAATTGCTGTAACCATTGTTCTGTGCAGTATTGCTGCCAGCATTGTGTTCAATGAGATTACATTTCATGTACTGCTCATTCCACAGATTCATTGTGAGGAGACCCTTGATGATGTTCAACAAGTCAGAAAACATGAATATGCAGTACATATTTACACAAAAACTGTTGTTAAAGTAGTTGTATGGGACCCTGAGTGCTGAGGAAGTGGTCTGTACCCTATCAGTGCTTACTCCTATGTACTTTGCAGAATTACCATACTGACTTCATTATATGGCTTACAGAGTTTGTGGTTGCATCAGTCTTGGCGTGAACCTGATTATGTGAATCATGATGTATAGGATGTGATGTAATAAGACACTCAAATTACTCATTGTATCTCAGATTCACAATAGTGTAATACAACAGTTTAATGATTTTTGCTCCAGGTGAAGCCTTTTATCATCTGGATTCTCCAGTAATCCGTGTAACTGGAGTTGATACACCTATGCCATACTGTAAGACGTTAGAAGAACATGCTCTACCACAGTCAAAAGATGTTGTCGATGCAGTAAAAAAAGTTTTGGGTGTAAAGTAACTGGTAAGTTAAAAATCTATATTTAATTTTGTTAGCATGATGGTACACTCGTTACCTTACCCTAAAGCTGAAGGGTTTAAACTTTCATTAAGTTTAACATTAAATTGGAGATACTATAAAATTTGAAATATAATTTGAGCTATTAAGTTTAGGGACACTTTCTTCAACTGCAACTACTCCAGAGATCTTTCCTAGATAGAAACATTAAAATTTTGATGTGAGTTTATAAATTGACATATATTTAATGTGCATATTTTAAATTAATAAACTATATACTGTGCTTAATAGAAATGACAGATTTTAATCAACTACCATGTAATTTTTTTAATATGATCTCTGGAAATAACCACAGGAAAAATATGCAACAAATAAGTGTAGCTGTAGTGATTACACATCCTAAATTTCAGAAACTAAGATAAAAAAGCATTCACAGGAAATGTGGATAGCATAACAAAATTAAGTAGTTAGTGGCCCTTTTCATAAACTTTGTGACTAATTGGTCATATTTGACACCAAAAGGATTAAGTGTTAATAAGTAAGCTTGTTATTTGGCATATTTTACATAAGTAGCCCCCAGTATCCTATTTCTGTGTCTGCTTTAGAGGTAATTTGCAAAATTAGTCCCTGCAATTCCTTATGTGCTGTATTTGTGTACCCAGAAGGTGAAAGTGAACACCTTAAAATAGACCAGTAGCGGCTGCTATGTTAATGATAAGTGGATGCTTCCTGTGTCACCTGAGAGTGCCCTTCGACTGTTGTTACATATCTTTACTGAGAGTGTTGCATCTTCTGTAATGCTTTGTTGAGTGAAATTCTCAACCAGAATGTTAGAAGCAACACACACACACACACACACACACACACACACATTGTCAGGAAAAAACTGAGCAAATCATGATAAAACTGCTCTTCTTAAAGAGGCTAGATGCAGAAATTAAGTTCAGTTCAGTTCATTTCATTTGTGCATGAAGGCAAGGAAAGGCTGTAAAATATATATATATGCGCGCGCGTGTGTGCGTGCAGGCGGGCGCGCATGTGCGCGAGTGTATACCCGTCCTTTTTTCCCCCTAAGGTAAGTCTTTCCACTCCCGGGATTGGAATGACTCCTTACCCTCTCCCTTAAAACCTACATCCTTTCGTCTTTCCCTCTCCTTCCCTCTTTCCTGATGAAGCAACCGCTGGTTGCGAAAGCTTGAATTTTGTGTGTTTGTTTGTGTGTCTATCAACCTGCCAGCGCTTTCATTTGGTAAGTCACATCATCTTTGTTTTTAGATATAATGTTAGTGATTTGTTAGAAGTGCATCTCATATTCTATGCATCACTACTATGATTTCCATTGAATTTATGTGGAATGAGTTAATTTTCAGGATACACAAATAGAATTGGTTTTGTGTATGGCTACAGGCTTTCTCATTTTCATAGAACAAATATCTCATTTTACAGGCTGTAAGACACACCTTCATTTTTAACCAATTTTTTAAAAATGTAACTATCATTTTTATTATTAGATTGTAAAGCCAGCCTAAAAAAATTTTCAGTTTATAAAACTGAACTGACCTTCAGAATCCTAGGAAATCATCACCTGAATTTTCTCCTTCTCGTTTTTCGTCACCCTCTTCATTGTCATCTTCATATATAAGATGGTCTTCACTGCCATTGAGAGCATTACGTATGTTGCACTTCTTGAAAGATTTAACAATAATATTTCCTCTCACTCTAGATCACTGTTGTTTTATCCACTGACACACTTGTTTGATTGTAGATAATTTTAAATTTCCCTTAGACGTGAATTCATGCTGGATTTCATCAGTTTGTTCCATTCCTCTCTCATATACACCTTAAATGGTTTATTAATCGTGACATCGAGAGGTGGAAATTGTGAAGTAAGTCGTCCTGGAATAAGAGCAAGCTCTCTGTGTACCTGTTTCAATTTCTCTTTCACAGAATTTTCAAATGACTACTAAACTGATCTAGCAAAAGATGATTTCTTCTTCAATAAAGCACTTTTCCTTTTCTCCCACACTCTCTTAATCCATAATTCCATACCAGCCTCATCTGTCCAACCCTTGGCATTTACGTGAATGACAACAGTTGGAAGTATTTAAGAAGGTTTTGGCATGTTTTGCACTTGCTAATCATTGGATTACGTTTAGTACTGCCAATACAACATGAAATGACAACAGTGTAGTGCATTTTTTCATGTCCACTTGTTTTTATAGTTGTTCTTTTAGCACCTTTCATGGCAACAGTTCTGTTACTCGGCACATCAAATGTCAGAGGAGTTTTGTCCTTACTCGCTGTTTGGCTTGGTACCACACAGGTTTTCTTTCGGTGTTAAATAATAAAGCGATTGAAAGATAATATTTCCTCTTCATACTCTTGTAGCATTTACAGAGATGTTTTGGGTTTGGTTTCGACACTTCATAAACTAATAGCACCAACAAACTCCACCCTTTAAGTTCCACTGTAGCACTAGCTTACAAGCACGTATTCGAATCGTTTTTGTATTCCAGTGCAGTTTTGATGGTGTCCTTGAATCCCTTTCAGTACGTCATCTTCTAGTTTTGGCCATTTTGTATTCAGTCCTGTATTTGCACATTTAGTCTTCAGTCCTGTATTTGCACATTTAGTCTTCAGTCCTGTATTTGCACATTTAGTCTTCAGTCCTGTATTTGCACATTTAGTCTTCAGTCCTGTATTTGCACATTTAGTCTTCAGTCCTGTATTTGCACATTTAGTCTTCAGTCCTGTATTTGCACATTTAGTCTTCAGTCCTGTATTTGCACATTTAGTCTTCATCATTTTTTCAGTTCTTCTTTACTAGTCCTTCAATCATGAATGGCTTTTTCTGTTGGGTGAGGGCCAAAATGCTACTCAGCTACTCTGTTTCCATGTTCTTCTGCACATGCTATTACTTTCAATTTATAGTCCGCATCATATGAATACCTTTAATTTTTTAAATTACAAAACTAGGTAGTAACAAAAATATTGTACTGTTACCAACACAGGCAGTCGGGTAGATGCAGTATTTCTTGATTTCCAAAAGGCATTTGACTCAGTATCCACCTACGCCTGTTATCAAAAGTTCAATCATATGGTGTGTCAAGTGAAATTTGTGACTGGATTGAGGACCTTTTGTTAGGGAGGACACAGCATGTTATCTTGGATAGAGTGTCTTCATCAGATGTAGAAGTGACTTTGAGTGTGCTTTAGGAAGTGTGTTGGGACCCTTGCAGTTTATGTTGTATAATAATGACCTTGCTTGTCCCCGGGGGCTCCCCACACTTTGGCGGGTTCGTTTTTGGCTACCATGGGGCCCCAGCCTTTGCAGTGTCTTTCCCCTTCCATGCTGCATGTATATATCATCTTGCTGATCGTTTTCCCCTCCCTTGGGAAACATATCAGGGATGTTTTTTAGGAATGTGTTCTACATATTCAGTAACCAACATCAGAACACACTCTCCACTGCTTTTCGTTCCTTTTTCCTTTCTTTGTTCCCCTTCTCCTATCCTCCACTTCAGCATTTGAGGTTCCTATTCTACTTCTTCTCTCTCTCTCCTTCCCCCCTCCCCCCCCCCCCCTCCCCCAGGTGTGCTTCTGAAGGTGACTGCTGGGTAGTGCGTAATTCCCAGCCCTGGGTCAACAGGTACGGTTTGCATGTATCCCCTGGTGCAGGCCAGGTGCAGGGAGGGGTGATCCCCTGAGCTGTTGGCTTCCCGGACTGCCAATTGATCCTGTCATGTGTTCGGGAGATGTGACCTGAGGTGTGAAAAATCATGTAACGCGGGTGCAGCCCCCTCCGAGTGGGGACCCCCAGTTGGAAGGAGTGCTCATTGGAGGCACTTTCAATCATGGAGGTTTTCTCGCAATGAGTCAATCATCATCCTCATAGTCTATGTCTGTTAAATGTAAACGGAATGAGGTTCACGATTCAAAGACCCTCTCAGGTGCACCATGATTCCTCATGGTTTCAAGTATTGAAGGTGGTCAGTCCTTTGCTATGGTAAATCTGTTTATTATTCAGAAAGGTGTTGATGTAATTGCCAGCCCTGTGAAATGCTGCTCTCATTTATGCAATGACAGTTTGCTTTTGAGACTACTTCTGATTCAAGCCCAACTGCTTGCAGCTTTGCTGAGGCCCATCCAATGCTGAATTCATCATGTGGTTGTATTTACACTAGGCTGCTCGATGGTCTGACCGAGGCAGAAATCCAAGCATACCGCTCTGATTAGGGTGTCATTACAGTCCATCGGGGCTGGCTCTCTCTCTCTCTCTCTCTCTCTCTCTCTCTCTCTCTCTCTCTCTCTCTCTCTCTCTCTCATTCTCCTCGTCTCACTTTTGATAGAGTGGTGCTTCTGTCCAAGATCAAAACAGATAATGAAGTTATCACAGTCCAAATGTACATTCCAAACCCTATGTGCTGTTACCAGTTTCAGCATTACAACCACACTCGAATGTCCTGTTGACACCCGGCCAGATGTATAACATCTGGTATGGATGCTCACAACGGCATTGTCCGCCTCCTCGTCCCCACCGTATCAGTTTGCAATGGTGACCATGCAGCCTCCTTGTCCCTTATATCTCGATGATCGGGCCTTCCAGGAGATCCAGGTGAAGAAAAAGTGCCTTACCCTGTCGCTTGCAAGTTGTTGGCTAGTCAGAAACAGTGTTCTACCATTTGGCACTTACAGTACTGTCTTGCTACATCTCACTCCAAAAAGGACATGGCCACGCAGACATGTGACCTCAAATACAGCAGCACAGTTTAAAAATCGTCCAGTGTCATGGTAACATTCCCGTCTCCTCCTCCTCCTCCTCCTCCTCCAGCTGTGCAACAAGCCAAAAAACATTCTGCCTGACAATGTAAAGTCACCTGCTACACAATCGGCAGGCCAGAAGGAATACACCCATGGAGACTTTTTACGTCCCTCCAGCCAACAGACATCTGACTACTGCCCTGCCAACCAGAAAGGCTCCAAGAAGTCAGTCAAAGGCAAACAGTCTTCTTATTCACTAACTCAGAGATCCTGTTCAATGGTGTCACCACGTGATACCCTCACCCGGCTGACCTCCATGTCGCCGGTGTGTGCAGCCAGCCGTTTTTCTGCCCTGGACTCCACAGACTGGCAGAGAGAGAATCCTGATGCCTCTGTAGATCTCATGGAGCAGGATACTCGAACCTCTGCACCCTTTGGAAGTGAGTCTTTGAAGGCTGTTACTTGGCAGCTGCCGAGTGACACCACCTTGATTTTTTTTCCCTCCTCCACTTTCCTCGTCATGGCTCTCCTTGAATGGAATGTCCATGGCCTTCAATCCAACAAGGAGGAATTACAGCTGCTCTTGGAATCGCAGTGTCCATTTGTTTTCTGCCTCCAGGAAACAAAATTGTATCCTCACAACTGCTTCGACCCCTTGCATTTCTTTCCGGTCTCCTTTGATCCTTTGACCTTCTACATCTACATATCTACATCTACATACATACTCTGCAATCCATCACACGGTGCGTGGCGGAGGGTACCTCGTATCACAACTAGCATCTTCTTTCCCTGTTCCACTCCCAAACAGAATGAGGGAAAAATGACTGCCTACATGCCTCTGTACGAGCCCTAATCTCTCTTATCTTTGTGGTCTTTCCGCAAAATGTAATTATACTGCAGTCAGCCTAAAATGCTGGTTCTCTAAATTTCCTCACTAGCGATTCACGAAAAGAACGCCTCCTTTTCCCTAGAGACTCCCACCCGAGTTCCTGAAGCATTTCTGTAACACTCGCATGATGATCAAACCTACCAGTAACAAATCTAACAGCCCGCCTCTGAATTGCTTCTATGTCCTCCCTCAATCCGACCTGATAAGGATCCCAAACGCTCGAGCAGTACTCAATAAGAGGTCGTATTAGTATTTAATAAGCAGCCTCCTTTACAGATGAACCACATCTTCCCAAAATTCTACCAATGAACCGAAGACGACTATCAGCCTTCCCCACAACTGCCATTACATGCTTGTCCCACTACATATCGCTCTGCAATGTTACACCCAAATATTTAATCGATGTGACTGTGTCAAGCGCTACGCTACTAATGGAGTATTCAAACATTACGGGATTCTTTTCCCTATTCATCTGCATTGATTTACATTTATCTATATTTAGAGTTAGCTGCCATTCTTTACACAAATCCTGTCCAAGTCATCTTGTATCCTCCTACAGTCACTCAAGGATGACACCTTCCCGTACGCCACAGCATCATCAGCAAACAGCCGCACAGGGCTATCCACCCTATCCAAAAGATCATTTATGTAGATAGAAAACAACAGCTGATCTACCACACTTCCCTGGGGCACTCCAGATGATACCCTCATCTCCGATGAACACTCACCATCGAGGACAACATACTGGGTTCTATTACTTAAGAAGTCTTCGAGCCACTCACATATTTGGGAACCAATCCCATATTCTCGTACCTTAGTTAGAAGTCTGCAGTGGGGCACTGAGTCAAATGCTTTCCGGAAGTCAAGGAATATGGCATCAGTCTGATACCCTTCATCCATGGTTCGCAAGATATCATGTGGAAAAAGGGTGAGTTGCGTTTCGCAGGAGCGATGCTTTCTAAAAACTGTGCCGATGCATGGACAGCAACTTCTCTGTCTCTAGGAAATTCATTATATTCTAACTGAAAATATGTTCGAGAATCCTGCAACAAACCGATGTTAAGGATATTGGTCTTTAATTTTGAGGATCCGTCCTTCTACCCTTCGTATATACATGTGTCACCTGCACTTTTTTCCAGTCCCTCGGGACTTTACATTGGGCAAGAGATTCGCGATAAATGCTTGCTAAGTAAGGAGCCATTGCAGTAGAGTACTCTCTGTAATACCGAATTTGAATCCCATGAGGACCTGGCGATTTATTTATTTTCAACCCATTCAGCTGCTTCACGACGCCAGGGATGTCTTATCACTATGTCCTCCGGCGGGAATCTGTAAGAGACTCAAACGGCGGTATGTTTGTACGATCCTCCTGTGTGAAAGATTTCTCAAATGCTAAATTTAAAATTTCAGCTTTCGTTTTGCTGTCTTCCGTTGCCACGCCAGACTGATCAGTGAGTGACTGGATGGAAGCCTTCAACCCGCTTACTGATTTTACGTAAGACCAGAATTTCCTTGGGTTTTCGGCAAGATCTTTTTACAGCAGCACGAATCTCTACTAACTTTTGCCTGTCCTCATTCTCCCAATCTTTCTTGTACCATGAGTGCAACTGTCTTTGCTTCCTGAGCATTCTCCGAATTGTGCTGTTAACCCACGGTGGGTCTTTTCCGTCTGTAACCCACTTTTTCGGCACATACTTGTCCAATGCGGGATTTACAATGTGTTTAAAATTTGCCCATAATTCTTCCACATCCTTCATACCAGAAGTAAATGAAGTCGATTCATTTACTAAGTGGGATGCTAACAACTGCTTATGTGCTCTTTTGAGTAAGAATACTCTCCTAGCCTTCTTGACCGACTTTTTAATTTTTGTACCCATAGTCATAATGACAACATCATGATCACTAATCCCTGTCTCAACACTAACACTGTCAATGAGGTTTGGTCTGTTTGTGGCTACCAGATCTAAAATATTTCCATTACGCGTTGGTTGTCAATTTAGCTGCTCAAGACAGTTTTTGGATAATTTGTTCTAAAGTAATTCACACAATGGCTTGTCTGTACATCCTGTAATGAATCCATAGACATCCCAGCCTATACTAGGTAGGTTGAAGTTGCCTCTGACTAATATAGCATGATCTGGGTACTTCTGCGATACAGAGTGTAGACTACCTTTGAATGATTCTAGAACTGTCACGGTGGAACCTGGTGGTCGGTAATAACACCCAACAATTAACTTTATTTCTCCTAGCCCTGTTAAACGTGTCCAGATAACTTCACAATCACACTCTACTTCGACCTCAGTAGACACAATATTTTTGTCAACTGCAATGAAGACACCACCTCCTACGGTGTCTAATCTGTCTTTCCGATACACATTCCAACCCTCACTAAATATTTCAGAACTTCCTATCTCAGGGTTCCCCCCCCCCCACCGCCTAAACACACCACCTTTACATCTTGGTCCTGTTTCTCTTCTGTTCGTTGAAACTATGAATTTCCTGAGGCTCATGATCGGCAGGAAACTTTCTTGGTCCTCCCAAGTGTCTTACTTTGCTGCCCATTGTACTCAGTCCCTCAGTATCCTACGTGTCCTCAGCGGTACTTGCTGGGGAGTGGATCGGACCACCTTCCTCCATTTGTACTGGTCCCTTGTCTGTTAGAAACCAGACAATGGGTGCTTTGTTTATGCATCTGCATGTCCATCCGTCTTACGTTGTCACAATACTGTCCACCATCGAGTATCTGTTTGGCCACTGGTGCCTGGTTGAGTGTATGTAGAATCTGTCAAACTACTGCTGCCATACCGCCGTGATTTTCTCCTCAAGAGATATGCATGCCATTTGTCATGCCTGGCCACACATCCTATGCCTCCTTCTTCAGTGACTCCTTTGATCACCAGTATGGGGCATGCCCCTCTTCTCTGTTACCTCCTGGAGTTCACTTTTGGCTATTGCTCGGGTAGCTTAACTTCACGCTACCTGCCACTTTCCCAGTGGGTGTGAACTCTTCGTCACCTTGGCTTCGTGCGGTGGCCTGTGTTCGCCCTGGCCTTCATTTGCTCCCTAAGGACACTACTCCATCCTTGTCCTATCACCTTCGGTTACACAACCTTTTTGTGTACACTGATGGCTTCAGACTGACCATGGTATCGGGTGTGCCTTTGTCATTGGTACTGACAATTTTCTGTTCGGCTTCCGAAACACTGCTCAGTATTTACAGTGGAGCTCTTCGCACTGCATCAGGCCACGCAATACGTCCGGCAACACAGGCTTTTCAATTGTGTCATCTGCTCTGACTCTCTGTGCTCTTCAGAGCCTGTGTGTGCTGACACTGTCCATCTTTTAGTGCAATGGATCCAGGAAAGATTTCACTTGCTCACTCTTAATGGAGCCATTGTGATCTTTATGTGGCTCCCTGGTCATGTCGGTCTGACAGGAAACAGATGCTGATGCTGCTGCTGCCAAGGCTGCAGTCCTCGTACCTCGGCCCACTAGTTCTTCCATTCCCTCAAATGAGCCCTCTTGTCATGAGATCATTTTAGCTAGGTTGCATACTGGGCACTGTCTTTTTAGCCATTGCAATTTGTTAAGTGGTGATCCCCCACCACTTTGTGCTCATTGTCCTCCATCTTTGATGGTTTGTCATTTCCTGACAGAGTGCCCTTTTTTTTTTAACCACTTACCTTCTGTTTTATGTTTGTCGTCTGAGTTACCAGCCATTTTAGTGAATGATGCGCAGGCTGTTGACCATATTTTACTTTTTATATGCCATAGCAATATGGTGAAGGACATTTAATTTTTATTTCAGGACCTCTGTTGTCACTATGGCATATTTTGTGGACCTTTCTCCAAGTCCCTGCTGTTAGCTGTCTTTCCTTCTATCGATTGGGCTTAACATGTAATCGCCTTTAACTCCTTTGTTGTCTTTGTGTTCTATGTTCCTGACATGGGCGCGTATGACCCTAGTTGTTTATGCATGCTGCAACAAAACAAAAACAATAATGACCTTGACATTATTAATACTAACCTCAGTCTTTTTTCAGATGATGCAGTTACCTATAATGTAGTAGTCTGAAAGAAGTTGCTAAATATTCAATCAGATCTTGATAAGATTTCAAAGTGGCGCAAAGATTGGCAACTTGCTTCAAATGTCCATAAATGTAAAGTTGTTCCCTTCACAAAATGAAAGAAATGTAGTATCCTATGACTATAATATCAATGAGTCTCAGTTAGAAAAGGCCAAGTCATACTACACTTTGTAGGGATATGAAATTGAATGACGAAATAGGCTCAGTTGTGGGTAAAGCAGGTGGTAGACTTCGGTTTATTGGTAGAATACTGGGGAAGAGGAGATTGCTTCCAAATTACTCATGCAACCCATTCTTGAATATTCCTCAAGTGTGTGGGACCTGAGGACTAGATTAGAATAATTACAGCATGCACAGAGGCATTTAAACACTCATTCTTGCCTCACTGTTTATATGAATGGAACAAGAAGAAACCCTAATAACTTGTACAATGGGATGCACCCTCTACCATGCACTTTTCAGTGGTTTACATAGTATGGACATGGATGTAGACAGTGTTAGCGTGTATTTATTGATATCACACGTCATATTTATTGGTATCACATGATATTTATTGACATCACACATCATGCTTACTTAAATTATTTGAACGAAAAGGTTAAATTTAATAAATTAAAGAACAATAACTGTGCAGCCAAACACTGAAAGTTTCTCAAAAGAAATCATTGTCATAACTGTAGAGCTTTCTACTGAGAGATTGTTGTTTGTTGTTGTTGTGGTCTTCAGTCCTGAGACTGGTTTGATGCAGCTCTCCATGCTACTCTATCCTGTGCAAGCTTCTTCATCTCCCAGTACCTACTGCAACCTATATCCTTCTGAATCTGCTTAGTGTATTCATCTCTTGGTCTCCCTCTACGATTTTTACCCTCCACGCTGCCCTCCAATGCTAAATTTGTGATCCCTTGATGCCTCAAAACATGTCCTATGCCACTTATAAACCCTCCCCTATCTATTTATTATTGTAGTGTTCACTGTAGTTTACAGCAATCAGACGAGTGAACGGGGTTCATTACATCAGTTACACAGGCAGTTATTAAATCGAACTGTGGGCCTAAACCAGTGTTCAGAAATGCCATTTGTCAAAAAGAGCAAAATTCCAGTAGTAAGTGGTTAAAAAATGTTCTTAGAGCCACACTTATTTTCTAAAACTGTGCTGTAGGAGTTCGCTAGTAGTACTAACAGCAAATAAATATAGAGATCACAATTAATGATGATGCTATTTATTGTCAAATAAAATGCAATAGACAATATATGATAATGCATATTTCACGCAAACAGTGGCCTTTCATTTCTGTGGAAATTTTGACTTGGTCCGCTTTGTTTGTTTGTTAACTTCAGGAAGGATTCCAGAGTCTTGTCAATAAGGCTATTTCTCAGTTTACTTTTTATGAGGTTCGTGCTTGAAAAAGCTTGTTGACATGTATATGTGGAACTGAAAAATGAGAGAACAACAAATGCTAGTTGCTTCTAACTGATGCAATGAGTCTGGAATAGGTGTTAGAAATTACCATGTCTGCCTTCTCTGGGTCTTTCAAACCAGACTGTTTGTGCTGTGAACTAAGGTCACCATTTTTTTTTTCTCTAATTGTTCCAAAACAGCATTAAGCAGCTCAGATTTGGAGCTCCATAATTCCTCGTTTTTTAGCTGTAGCAATTTCATTTCAAAAGTGCCAGTTTCAATATCAGCGGGGGAATTTTGTTTTGTTGCTTTAGCACTGAGTGGCTAATGACACATTGCTATTCCTGAACTCCTGAAACCTCTGCAGGAAAGCTTTTCTCGTGTTTAAAATTGTTCTTGTGTAAAAGGAAATGTCAGTTAGCAAGTTATTTTCCTGCCAATATTTCAGCAGACTTGGGAAATGAATTAACATTCCTCTCTCCAAATCTTGTGCCAAAAGAAACAATATATTTTCAAATAAAGTTATGTCTTCTAACATTGAAAAGACTGTTTTTCCATTCCATTGTAGTTTACAATTCAGCTCATGTAGATGGGCTGTAACGTCTACCATTAAACAGAGTTTTTGGATCCAATGCCCTTATATTAAGTCAGGATATTCATTTCCCTTTTGTAGGAGAAATGCTTTAATTTCTGATAAGAAGGAAGTGAAAAGCTGTAGAATGTATCCTCTTGTAAGCCAATGTACCTTGTTATAAAGCAGAAGATCCGCATATTCACTCTACATTTTAATCAAACATTCCTTAAATTGCCGATGATAAAGAGTTTTAGCCATTATTGTGTAGACCATCTTAATGACTAGGTCCATCACACTTTCAGTTTCTTCTGGGAATGTGCGGGCACAGAGTGCTTCTTGATGACTGATGCAACAATAAACAAGTACGTTTTGGCTAACTTTTTCCGTGAAAAGAGAAGCAAATCCCTTTCTCAGTCCTGTCATACTTTTTGCCCAGTCTGTTGCAGCTGAAAAAATTTTATCAATTGGAATATGGTATGTGTTCAAGCATTCAGTGACACTATTTGGTCCGTTGCTTACTGGTACTTGGCACGTGAATATAAAATGTGGAGTGCTGACCACTGAACTCCCTACCACGTAGTAACTGACTCACCGCAATCTTACACTAGTTGCACACGACAGGTAGAGTGTCATTATAATTTTGTTTTGCTTGTCAAGATATATTATCCAGCTTGCAAACACATGCATTGTTAATGCGCAGCTGGAGAGTTTTATATCATGGTCTGTAGTAGGGAAGACAGTGGCTGCATGAATCTTTGACAAAAAGTTGTACATGGGAGACTGTCATCTTTTGTGTTTATTACAGTATGAGAGATTTTTATGAAAAAAGTGGTCATTGTGCTTGGATAAATTTGAATTCCATAAAAGGAGCTAGCTTTCTGGAACATCTTAGAAGCCTTTCCTCAATTAAAATCATTAAATAATTTTAATATATCCAAAAGAGTCACAAAATGATCCCAGAGCAGTCAATGTTAAGAGATAAGAAGTAAATTTTATGTACTACTCCTGAGGATGCATATCTTTGATACTGCAGTAGTTAAAAATAAATAAAAAAATAAAAACAGGGTCCAGTGGGTATTTCTAATTCGAATCATGTGACATTTTACCTACACGTAGCACCTAAAATATGAGTCATATTCAAAAACAAAAATAAAAACTCACAAAGTTATATAGCTTACTAAATTGATAGCAGATATACCTGTTAGATTCACAGCTAGTTGGAAGATACAAGAAGTTTAATACACTGTGTAGATATTTTCGTCAATCACACTCTTTTTATCTGACCCGTCTGGCTCCTACCACTACACTCTTTGATAATCTTCTGTCAAAGAGACATTTAAAATGATTGCAGTGCAAAAGTAACGAACACTCTGCATAAGCGCATCTATAACATCAGTTTAAACCTCATCATGGTCGTAAAGTTTGGCAGGAGTTGTAGTCGGAGATGATTTGTCAAAGAACCACATTGAAGTCGCCAAAGAGCTGCATGTGGCTCATGAGCCATGGTTTGCCAACCACTGGCCTCAACCAACCTTTGCACTGCATTTTTTTGTGTATAGGGAAACTATACTTAATGAATAAGTGTTTTGAAATAACTCACTCAAATACAATTTTGTTTCCCACTTACAACAAGTTTGTGTTCACTCATCAGTCTCAATCCAACACTCAGTCTGCTTAGTCATCGAAGTCACTTCCTGCACCCCCACCTCCCCTTTACCCAACTATTTCACAGTATACATTTTTCAGCAGTTTAGTTATTTCACCCAAAATTGTTCAAGAATTCTTCCAAATTTCAACACAACTGCCATGTACTTCTAATGGCTGCCACACACACATCACTCCATGATCTTCAGACAGCTCAGAACTTGCAATTACACACATTTGCTTCACAAAATTTCTTTCCATGAATATTCAGTCATGAACACTACTTAGATACTTCCCTTTACCACACTGCCCCTTGTATTTCAAAATTAACTTCTGTCCACATTTCGGGCTGCAGCCTGACTGTCGTCCTCAACCACTAACCACTGACTGACTCACTCCAATGCCTCAGAAGCACATGCAGCCCATCTAGGATTTCCTGACCATTGGCATGTAGCTAGCTTCCAGAACCTTCTAGATAATTAGCGATATCACAGCCATTGTAAATGAGCTGCTAATATCGACCTTTAGCGATGGTGTAGACAACATTTACACAATGGTTCGTTTGCCCATGTCAATTGTTACGCTTACACCACTGTTGTTGGATGGCCACTTCTGCCCCCTAGAATTGTGTATGCAGGAGGCTGTGGGGTTGATACTTCCAGTACCAAATCCAGTCAAGAACTCTGACTCAGTCATTGGAATGAAGTTAGAGTGCGTGCAAAATAATGTGGGTGGCAGATGTGCAACTGGCAGGGCACACATGGAGAGAGCAATACTGGTAGGGTTGCAGGCAGGCAGGTGGTGCTGTAGGGGAAATACCAGGCACTGGAGGGGAAGTGTCCTTCTAAACTGAAGCCTATGCTTTTTTTTATTTATTTATATTTTTTATTTATTTATTTTTGTAAATATTAAAAAGAATGCCACTGAAAATGCAGCAAAAGCAGCAATTTATTTTCACCTGGATTTTGTCTTAAAATTTGCTTCTTTTGCCAAAACACAGTGGAGGTTATGCAATGTCAGCTCATTAAATGTTGTGGAGACACAGTTGCAAGATAATTCTGAAATAGCGGTTTATTAAGTGAGGAACTGAGGAAAAGTAAGATCAATAGCTTATGAAAAAGCACATCCTCAGTACAAAAATACGCATGAAATATCTTAACTTATGTTGTTCCAAAACCCACAGCATTTCTCTATTCACCAGTTATTGATGGTCCTTAAAAATTACATTCTTTCATTGAAAAAGTCTGTAGTTAGTGGAATAGCACAGTAGATAATGAAGTGTTGCATAATGACCATATGGCGAAATACTCCCCTCTTTGTGTGCTATCATTTGCGAAAATCTCACTTCGATATCACAAATCTTTAATGAAAAATGTGAAATGTCGTGGATATTTCATTCTGTCTTTATTGCTGGCGCACGTGATTGCAAATGAGCGTGCTACATCAGATAGATTTTCTTGAGATTCATGGCAGATAGAGACCTCCACCCAAGTCAAAAGAAAACTTCAGTATGTTAGCTGAATTTCATATGCAGCAACATATTATGCAATATGCACCGAATGCAAAATCGTAAAGATGTGTATTTTCCATTGCAAACATTTTCAAAATTCTCCCAGTGTCTTACTTAAATGCAAAAACTCCACTAACCATGACCATTTATGAAGTGAAGAGCACATCATCATGAAGCTGACATACAATGCTATATGTAATGCAAATTTTTTTACCCAGTAGTGTCTGGGAAACTGTTCGAGAAAGATTCAGGGCAGGTGCCTTCATTCTTTCATCGCAGCATGTCGCCAACCAGTTGAAAGCAGGTATATGGTGTCAGCCTTTCCTTCTGAACAAACGAATGAATTGACTCAGTGCCTTGGATGAAAATTAGTCACTGCACATCTGGCACCATACCCTGTCTAATTGTCTGCAATGTATATCTTCCTCCAGATGGTGCAGTACCCCTGAATGTATTAGCTGCACTGGTTGATCAACTCCCTAAACCTTTCCTACTTCTGGGAGCTTTACTGTTAGAATTGGCCGGTGGGTGGAGGGTGGTGGCGGCAGCATGTACGTGAGGTCTGTTAAAAAAATTCCAGAGCTTTGTCCTCAAAATTATTCTACATCTACTTTTTACTTATTATGGATGTTCTCCTTCAAAAGGCTCTCCTCCACAATTGATACTCTGCTCCCAATACCATTTCCACTTCTGGAAGCAGTCTTGGTATGCCTCTTTTTGGATCATACGAAGCGCTGTCTGCAAATTTTCTTTTATCTTGTCTATTGTTTCAAATCTTCATCCTTTCAATGGGGTTTCTAACTTTGGTAATAATAAAATGTCTGCAGTGGCCAAGTCTGGAGAGTACAGAGGATGAGGCAGCACAGTGATAGCAGTCGTCACACACCAACAGGAATGAATGTGTGGGTGCATTATTGTATGCAAGAGCCATGAATTGTCTCGCCACATTTCAAGCAGTTTCCTTCTCATATTTTCTCACAGGTGTCACAACATGTCCCGGTAGTACCATTGAGTAACAGTTTGTTCCTGTGAGACAAATTCATAATCCTTCAAAGTCAAAGAAAACTATCAACATGACTTTGACATTTGATCTGACCTGACGAGCTTTCCTTGGTCTTGAAAACCTTTCATGACCCATTGTGAAGACTGAACTTTGGTCTCAACATCATAACTATGGGTCCATGTCTTATCGTCTCTCACTCTCATTTACGTAATCCGAAAGCTCCTACAGATTGTGAAGTGAAGGTCTTTCTGGTCTTGACTCCTGAGCCATGGCACGAACTTGGCTGCAATGTGATGCGTTTCAAGATGCTTTGTCAGGATTTCATGACATGATCCAACTGAAATGTTACATTCTTCTGCAATCTCTTGGACAGTCAGTCTTCAATTGGTGTGCACAGTTTCATTGATGTTCCTGACATGAATGTTGTTGGTAGATGTTGAAGGGCAGCATCGTTGGTAGATGTTGAAGGGCGTCCAGAACAAGGGCCATCTTTAACTTCCCATCAAGCCATTTGCAAAATGTGATGAACCATTCATAACACTAAGTATGGCTTAAGCACTCATCACTATAGGTTTCCTGCATCATTTTCTCTCTCTCTGTAAAGGTTCTCTTGAGTTTCAAGCAAAATTTAATGCAGACATGTTATGCTATAACTCCGCCATCTCGAAATTCGCAAACTGTGCAACACAATGTTCTATCCTACAGCACTGAACAATAAGTAACAGAGATACAACAATGAAACTTTCAGCAGTTACACATTAAACACAGGTGTTTGCAGGAATGCAAACCACATTTCAGTCCAACACACCATTAACATGAAATTATAAATGATCCAGAATTTTTTTAACAGACCTCATATACTTGCCATGTCTGGGTGTGTTAGTAGGATCTTGTTTCCAGTCATGTAGCCAACAGTGTAAACGTGATTTACAATACAGCATGTAGCAACACAGCCCACTGGTATGGTAGACCATTGCATTGCAGAACACTATACCATCATGCTGGCACTGTCTGACTGCAAAGTTACACAAGTGGCTGCTGTGGTCTCCCTGAGACTGATACCACAACACTGTAGTGTGGAAATAGCTGTTCAGAGTCTGTATTGTAACATGCGACCAAAACTGCCTTCAGTGCAAAAGCAGAAAATTGTTGGTTATCAGTTTTTGACGAAGCCCGTTTTTCTTGCTGGCATGGAAAGTTGATTTTCTACCAAATTCAGAAAGGATTTATTTGTATCCCTTCAGAATATGCACACAGCAGAGACATGCCATTTGAGGTTTACATACAATATTTTGACATGTCACCTTTGACAGAGACTGTCGTCATTGTCAGGTTGAAACAAGTACCTTGGCCTGCGAACATAGACTTGCAGTAATCTGTCGCCATAATGGTTGGCAGCATAGTTCGAAGGTGCAAGTATCTGTCTTTTTAATTTTTTTCACCTTTGCTTGACGGATTTGCCTCATCACGTTTTTTTGGGCTTGCCAGTTTAATCACTGGAAATTGTTTTTCCCCCTTACAATAAATCTGTCATCAAGCCCTTTTAAGTGGACATCACATTTCCCAACACTTTTGCACAACCATTTTTAACAAAAATGATCCAGCGTGGGAGATCTCTGGTTTGGTGCACCAGTCAAACATCATATTTTTGTTGTACACAAATACAAAAATGAAAACCTTCAAATACGACACTTTAGTGTTAACAAACATGTAAATAACAATATATAATGCAATTGCAACACATGGTGTGTGATGCTATGCAAATCTATTTCTGGGAACATGACAGAACACTGAGACTGGTTATTTCCATATTTGTTAAATATTTGTATTCACTGTTATGTGAAATGTGGTTTATGGCAACAGCTTTATCAGAAGCGTGGCCAGAGGTCTATGTTTGGTTGAGAGTTGGTGAAGCCACACAGTTTTATCTGCCCAAAAATTTGTAAAGCATGCTTAGACAAAATATTAAGTAAATTTCCCTTCCTGTTGTTTTGCTTAACTGTCCCTACTTGTATATGTATGTCATGCTATTATTTACAGTGTAATTTATCTGTGCAGCCAGTTATCATTGATTTCTGTGTGAGGATCAGATTTCTTCAAACTGTTTCACTGTAGCTACTACTGTATTGGATCTATCTGCCATAGAAAATGTGAATTAATTGCTTATGAAACCATGATTTGTTGTGTTTTTGTAACAAGTACTTACCGTTTTTTTTTCTTTCTTTTTTAGGTGAAGCTGGAGACATAAGCAGTGTGACGTGCATAAATTATTGAATTCCGTGTGAAATGATGAACATTTGTTATATAGTTTGTTAAAATTTTTATTGTTTGTTGTCTCATTTGTTTGTTGTAAATGTGAAGTGATTCTCACAGTGTGGCTGCAATTGCAGAGGAATTTGTTATGTCGCTTAAATTAAGTCTACCTCATAGG
This sequence comes from Schistocerca americana, assembly GCF_021461395.2. Lineage (NCBI taxonomy): Eukaryota > Metazoa > Arthropoda > Insecta > Orthoptera > Acrididae > Schistocerca > Schistocerca americana. The sequence goes on from NC_060130.1 coordinate 620,772,253, forward strand.
CAGCAAATGAACGCTTGATATTATGTAGACCAATTTTTCACATGATTCCTGTGTAAATTTTTTTTTTTTACTCTGATGAACAAAACAGCTGCAGAACAAGAGTTACGCGTGTTAGTGTACTGTCAGTTCAGGTGCGGCTTGAAAATTGTAATGTTCTGGATGGAAAGACATGCATAGTAGTTGGTGAGAATAGGTATCATTATAGATAAATTTTATGATATTATTTTGAATCTTCACTGGCTACTGATGAGATTCAAAAGTGTTTTTTGCTCATCGATAAATACATAAAACTGGACTATATCATGGTGTAGTTGTGTGAGATTTAGGTTGTGCATTAAATGAAAAACCTTACCAAACAAAAATACTATAGTGCTTACAATCTTAAAAGAAATACCATTCCATTCTCAATGTGCCAGCACAGATGACAAAGTTTAACAAATTTTCATTTGAAGCATGCAAACCAGCTGCACTCATAACAACTTCATCCTTTTTAATACATGCTGGAGAGAATTTTATGCATTGGTTATTACTCAAAAGAGGCAGTTCCATTGTGTGAAAATGAAATGTGCTACATTTCACCATTGACGAATAACTCAGTTTATTGTGACCCATCACTACTAGCATGTAGAGTGTAAGGAAAATGAATCTCTTTCCCTCCCCCTCTCTCCCGGACGGGGGGGGGGGGGGGGGGGGGGGAGGGGGGGGGAAGCAGAATTAGCGCATGCATGTAAAAGTAAATCAATATGCAAGTTTGTCCTGGTGCATATACTGTCTTATATAACTACATAAATAGACAACTTGATGCAAACAAGCATAAGCTGTTCTGAAACGATAAGCTGTTCTGTTGCTTTAAGAAAAGTTTCCTCTGATGTGACAGATTCACAAATTGCTTCTTCAGTAGTTCGGCAAGGTGTGAGGCACCTTCAGACAGTAATAAATGAACACTAAGCAATACCCTTTTGTATTTAATTTATATATTATTGCTGTAACAGCACAACGTTTCTCCCTTTGTGTAATATTGGATCTACATATTTGTAGTATGTATATTATAGTTTTGCTTTTTAGTATATTTATCCCATCAAAATTTGAGAATTTAAATCTCTTGTCATTTAGCAGCAGTCTCTCAACTGAGTGGAGCAGAAATCGTGAGTTCTTATGTGTTGCATTCAGAAATATTCACTAAGCTGAAACGCACTTGTGTTTTGTAACATTTGCGGTGTAATAAAGGTTGGTCGAAAGGGGAGGGGGAGGGGTGGTACCCCTGGAGAGAAATGACTCGTTTGGCTGCAGCTCATTGCCAGTAAAAGTGCAAGCAACAGTGACTTAGCTTATCGTAAATTAATATTCTCTTGTACCAAACAATAGCACACAATAAAAGTAAGTTAAATCTCATAAATTAATCTAAGTATGATTAGATTCAATCATATTGTGGCAAATTTAGTTTTAAGATCAGATAGTTTTCAAAATATCTTCTTTTTGTTGGTATTTCAGCTGCTCTTCCTTGCTTCGTGTGTTACAACTAGTATATAGCAGCACTTTGAAATTAGTGGGACCAACTGAACTTTTTGTGGAGACTGTCAGAGTTAACTGAGATGAATACACGTGACATATTTTGTGGACATTCAGTGTTCAGTATTTACTGTACATTATTTTAATGCTGAAGTAAATTATAAAACCCACAAGGTCTTGAATCTTGTGTTTTAGTGTGGAAAGTGCTGGAGCTCATTGTATTGCAGGTAGACCACAAGCAGTTAGATAGTACTGAAGGGGAAAAAAGTCTAGAGCTGTTTACAGTTGAATAATGCAGAAACCAGGAAAAAGTCAGGAGAAAATTAGTGTTTAAATAAAAAAAAATCACTATTTCTACATTATACATATCCCACTAGCCACCAAGCGGTGTGTGGCAGAGGGCGCTATTCGCGCACCAAAGTCATGCGCCCCCCCCCCCCCCCCCTCTCTCTCTCTCTCTCATCTCTCTCTCTCTCTCTCTCTCTCTCTCTCTCATCTCTGTTCCACTCGTGGATCATGGCGAGGGAAAAATGACTGAATGAATGCCTCAGTACGAGCTCTAATTTCCCATATCTTTGAATGGTGAACATTGTGCAATATGAAAGTTGGGGGTAATAATATATGCTTCACATCCTCAGTGAAGATTGGTTTTTGGAATTTAGTGAGCAGCCTCTTCCATTTAGCGCGTCGTCTGTCTGCAAGTGTGTCCCACTTCAAACTTTCTATGAGATTTGTAATGCTCTTGCGATGGCTAACTGTACCAGCAATGGATCTTGCCAATCTTCTTTGGACCTTCTCAATCTCTTGAATCAGACACAACTGGCGAGGGTCCCATACACATGAACAATACTCTAAGACTGGACAAACTAAAGTATTGTAAGCAATTTCCTTTGTTGAAGGACTGCATCGCTTCAGGATTCTACCAATAAACAGCAATCTAGAGTTTGCCTTACCCGTTACTTGTGTAATCTGATTGTTCCATTTGAGATCATTTCAACTAGTCAGACCCAGATACTTGACGGGTGTTACCACTTCCAAAGACAGGGCATTTATTTTGTACTCCTACGTTAATGGGGATTGTAGCTTTTGTTATATACTGTAGGTTACACTTACTAATATTGAGAGATAACTGCCAGCCATTATGCCAAGCATTTATTTTCTGCAAATCCTCATTGATTTGAAACTTCCTGGCAGATTTGTTTACAACTTTCGTGTGATACTACTTTCCCTGTGGACTACAGCATCATCGGCAAACAGTCTAATGCCGCTGTCAATACCATCAACTAGATCGTTTATGTAAATCGTAAAAAGCAGCGGACCTATTACGCTGCCCTGGGGCACACCTGATGTTATGCCTGTTTCTGTTGACGTTTCCCCATTCAGGAAGACATACTGCTCTCTGTCTGTTAGAAAGCTTTCTATCCAACTACATATATCATCAGATAGACTGTAAACGTGCACTTTTTGGAGTAAGCAATAGTGCCGAACTGAGTCGAACGCCTTTCGAAAGTCGAGGAATGTGGAATCAACCTGGGAGCCGGTATCTAGAGCCTGTTGTATTTCATGCACATACAGGGTCAGCTGTGTCTCGTATGACTGCTGTTTCCTAAAACCATGCTGGTTTCTGCAGATGAGCTTCTCAGAGTCTAGAAAGGTCATTATGTCTGAATACAAAATGTGTTCCATGATTCTACAACAAATCGATGTAAGTGAAATTGGCCAGTAATTATGTGCATCTGATTTTCTACCCTTTTTATAGATTGCTATGACCTGGGCCTTCTCCCAGTCCCATGCAACTTCCCGCTGTTTGATTCAGTTAGCGAAGAAATTCATTGAAGTTTGAGAAAATACTCTGGTTAAGCAACCACCATCAGTTTAAAGTTTAATATTAATGAGAATGAGCTTACGGGTATATGTGTGTACTTTAAATCAAAGCTGAAACAGAAAAAGAGCAATAATGTACATATAAACAAGAAGTAATAAATGGAATATTTTCAATGAAACCTATGGTATTTTATGTATCATAGAAACCTCTAACTATTGACCCTCCTTTATTCATAGCTTAAAAAATATAATTTTACCTTTTTCACCTGCTTGGCTTCAGAAAAAAAGGAAATATTCTTTAAATGTATTCGATAGTGACCTCTTCAAGAATAATATGGTTTGACAACCATTCTTCAAATTTTTCCACGAAGAGCGCGCCAATTGGAGAAGAGCGACTTAAAAGATGCATCATGTCCATCTTGCATTGAGATCTTTAGCTCCCCTTCTCGTCGTCACATTGCAGTCCTGTGCATTCTCCATCTCTTGGCTGGGACACCTTCCTGGGTGCGTTTTCCACCATGCACTATGCAGTGTCGATTTCTGCATTGACGATGACCGTGGACTTCTTTGCATCTGATATTCAGCATGGTAGCCCATCCGTTGTGGTGGGGCTGCCATGTACTCTGTTGGTTGTAGCCCCCTGACCACACAGGGATCCCTCTGCTGATGCCTGCACCATTAACTCCCCATGTATGCCAAGGGGTAGATGCCCATCCCCCTGGGGCATCGGGACTCCCAGAAATGGCCATCCTACCAGGTGGCCTTTGCTGTGGCTGGGTGGTGCCCGTGGGGAGAGGCCCTGGTCGGAGTGGGTGGCATCAGGACGGATGACACGTGATGAAGCGTAGTCCGTCATCTCTTGCTGGTGGTGAAACACCAGCAGTCTCTAAGAGATCACGAGCTCAATTCAATCCACAGAAGTATGGCCCCAAATCATTCAACCCCCCCCCCCCCCCCCCCCCACCCCCGGCCACACCATGGAAGGAACATCAGGTTAAGGATGGCAGCGGATCTTATTCGCCCTGGTATGTTCGAGAGCTAATGGGGAATCTTTCCTGACGAAGTCTCAGTTTTTTGTCGAGTATTTAGAGGACAAGTTTAGGGAGGTGGAGTGCTTGTCCAAAATGAGATCTGGGTCAGTCTTGATCAAAATAGCATCCTCTGCCCAGTCACAGGAGTTACTCGCTTGTGACAAGGTGGGGGATGTTTCTGTAACCATCACGCTCCATAAGAGCTTAAATATGGTCCAGGGTATCACATTTCACAGAGACCTTCTTTTGCAGTCCGACAATGAGCTGCACGGCAGTTTAGAGCGACGAGGTGTACATTTCGTCAGGTGTGTCCACTGGGGTCCAGAGGATAATCAGGTTGCTACCGGTGCCTTCATCTTGGCCTTTGAGGGTGATACATTGCCCAATATGATCAAGGTAGTGGTCTACCGGTGTGATGTGAAGCCCTATATCGCTCCCCCGATGCAGTGCTTTAAGTGCTGGAAGTTCGGTCATATGTCTTCCCGCTGTACTTTCAGTGTCACATGCCGAGATTGCGGACGCCCATCACATCCCACTACTCAATGTGCCCCACCTCCGATATGTGTCAATTGCTGAGAGCACCATTCGCCTTGCTTGCCTGACTCCAGGATTCTCCATGAAGAAAGGAAAATCATGGACTACAAGACCCTGGACTGACTGACCTACACTGAGGCTAAGAGAAAACTTGAACACCTGCATCCTGCGTGTATGACATCATCTTACGCCACCACAACAGTAGTTCTGGCACCATCAGCTCCGCCAACCAGGTCACCTCTCAGAGCCGGAAGACTACACCTGCCCCCTTGATGGTGCGGGGCATTTACCTCCCTGTTGCTCCTGCACCACCTTTTTTCGGGAGCAATACCCCCCCCCCCCCCCCCCCCAACCATTGGGGACATCTGTCCCGACTTCTAAGCCGGAGAAGCATAAGTCTGAGCCAGTGAAGTCCTCCCAGCCAGGGAAACCCAAGGAGCAGCGAGAGAGATCCATAAAGAAAACCCCTAAAACCAAGGAAATTGCGGTGGCACCCACACCATTGCTGCCTCCAAGCTCTGCGGCTGAGAATGGGGTGGAGATTTTGGCGTCCACTGAGGACCTAAATCTCGCCAGACCCTCAGACACAATGGATATAGACTGCTCAGGCAATAAATCGGTGGCAGCATGTGACACCTGCTGTCTGCATTGCCCTCCAGGAAACCTTGTTCCCAGCAATGCGGAACCCTGCCCTCCACTGCTATAAGGGATGTTACAGGAACCGTTGCGACTATAATAGTGTGTCAGGTGGAGTTTGCGTTTATGTCCTAAACTCAGTCTGTAGTGAACATGTGCCCCTTCAAAACCATCTTGAAGCTGTGGCTGTCAGAAAAAGGACAACGCAGGAACTAATTGTCTGCAATGTATATCTTCCTCCAGATGGTGCAGTACCCCTGAATGTATTAGCTGCACTGGTTGATCAACTCCCTAAACCTTTCCTACTTCTGGGAGATTTTAATACCCATAACCCCTTGTGGGGTGGTACCACGCTTACTGACCGAGGCAGAGATGTCGAAACTTTACTGTCGCAGTTCGACCTCTATCTCTTAAATTCTGGGGCTGCCACACATTTCAGTGTGGCTCATGGTAGTTACTCGGCCTCTGATTTATCAATTTGCAGCCCAGGACTTCTCCCATCTATCCACTGGAGACCACATGATGACCTGTGTGGTAGTAACCACTTCCCCATCTTCCTGTCACTGCCCCTGCATCAGGCACATGGATGCCTGCCCAGATGGGCTTTGAACAAGGCAGACTGGGGAACTTTCACCTCTGCTATCACCACTGAATCTCCCCCACACGGTAACATCGATGTGATGGTTGAGCAGGTGACTAGCACAATTGTTTCTTCGGCAGAAAACACGATCCCTCGCTCTTTAGGGTGCCCGACCTTGGTGGTCTCCGGAAGTCGCTGAAGTAATTAAGGAGTGTTGGCGAGCTCTACAGCGGCGTAAGTGGCACCCTTCCCTGGAGCACCTCATATCGTTTAAGCGGCTCCGTGCCCGTGTTCACTTCCTTATCAAACAACGGAAGGAGGAGCCACATGTCACCTTCCCAAGTCTGGGCAAAGATCAAACAGCTTTTTGGGTACCAGGCCCCAACAGCTGTCCCCGGTGTTACCATAAATGGTGAGTTATGTACCGACGCAAACACGATTGCCGAGCACTTAGCTGAGCACTTTGGTCAAGCCTCTGTGTCAGAGAATTATGCCCCAGCCTTTCGCACACTCAAACGGTGGCTGGAAGGTAATGTCCTCTCATTCATTACATGTTGCAGTGAATCCTATAACACCCATTTACAGAGTGGGAGCTTATGAGCGCCGTTGCACATTACCCCAACACAACTTCTGGGTGTGATTGCATCCACAGCCAGATGATTAAATATCTCTCATCTGACTACAAGTGACATCTTGTCATCTTCAACAGACTCTGGTGCGATGGCGTCTTTCATCGCAATGGCAGGAGAGCACCATCGTTCCGGTGCTCAAACCTGGTAAAAACTCACTTGATGTGGATAGCTATTGGCCCATCAGCCTCACCAACGTTTTTTGTAAGCTGCTGGAACGTATGGTATGTCGGTGGTTGGGTTGGGTTGGGTTGGGTCGGGTCCTGGAGTCACATGGCTTGCTGGCCCATGTCAGGACAGCTTCCACCAGGGTTGCTCTACCACTGATAATCTTGTGTCCAGTGAGTCTGCCATCCGAACAGCCTTTTCCACCAACATCTGATTGCTGTCTTTTTTGACTTACATAAAGAATATGACACGACTTGGTGACATCATATTATTGCCACTTTGTATGAATGGTGTCTCTGGGGACCACTCCAGATTTTTATCCAAAACTTCCTGTCGCTCCGTACTTTCCGTGTCCAAGTTGGTGACTCCCATAGTTCCATCCATATCCAGGAGAAAGGAGTCCCGCAGGGCTCTTTATTGAGTGTCTCTCTATTTTTAGTGGCCATAAATGGTCTAGCAGCAGCTGTCAGGCACTCCGTCTCACCTTCTCTGTATGCAGACAACTTCTGCATTTCGTACTGCTGCTCCAGTACTGTTGTAGTTGAGCAACACCTCCAGGGAGCCATCCAAAACGCATTTGTGGGCTCTAGCCCATGGCTTCCAGTTTTCAGCCGCAAAGTCGTGTCGTGCACTTCTGTCAGTCATACCCTTCATCCGGAAGCCGCACTTTACCTTAATGATGATCCGCTCACTGTAGTGGAGACATATCGATTCTTAGGACTGGTTTTTGACGCCTGATTGACTTGGCTTCCTCATCTTCGTCAGCTTAAGTGGAACTGCTGGCAGCACCTCAATGCCCTCTGTTGCCTGAGCAACACTAGTTGGGGTGCAGATTGCTGTACACTGCAGCAGCTCTACAGAGCCCTTGTCCAATCCCGAATTGACTATGGGAGTGTGGTTTATGATTCGGCAGCGTGTTCAGCATTGCATTTACTTGACCCTGTGCACCACTGTGGGGTTCGAATAGTGACAGGAGCTTTTAGGACGAGTCCAGTGACAGCGTACTGGTGGATGCTGGTGTCCCTTTGCTGCAGATCAGATGTGCGCAACTGCTCGCCAGTTACGCAGCACACAGTCATAGTTCCCCTGAGCACCCGAATTACCATCTCCTTTTCCTGCTCGCGGCAGTCCATCTCCTGCATCGGCGGCCCAGATCGGGGCTAACGATTGCGGTTCGCGTGCGATCCTTTCTCTCCGAACTGGAGTCCTTCCGTTTGTGAACACCTCTACTTGCGGTCTGTTCACGTACACCTCCATGGTGTATGCCTTAGCCGCAGCTTCATCTGGACCTTTTGCATGGCCCTTCCTCTCGATTCTTGATGTGTTCCGGGGCTCTGAAGCGATTTACACCAACGGCTCAATGGCTGACGGTCACGTAGGCTTTACATGTGTTCATGGAGGACATATTGAGCAGCACTCCATGCCAGTTGGCTGCAGAGCTGGCGGCAATATCTCGTGCTCTTGAGTACATCCGCTCATGCCCTGGCGAGTCATTTTTCCTGTGTACTGACTCATTGAGCAGCCTACAAGCTATCAACCAGTGCTACCCTCGCCACCCTCTGGTAGCATCCATTCAGGAGTCTGTCTATGCCCTGGAACAGTCCCACCGTTCCATGGTGTTTGTGTGGACCCCAGGACATGGAATCCCCGGCTACGAACTTGCCAACAGGCTGGCCAAACAGGCAACGCAGAAACCGCTTCTGGAGGTCGAAGATGCCTAAGCTGACTTGCGTTCTGTCTTGCACTGCAGGGTTTTCCAGCTTTGGGAGACGGAATGGCATAACAGTATGCACAACAAACTGCATGTCATTAAGGAGACTATGAAGGTGTGGAGGTCTTCCATGCAGGCCTCTCACAGGGAATCAGTTGTCGTCTGCCGGCTCCGCATTGGCCATATGTGGCTAACACATGGTTACCTAATCTGTCGCGAGGACCCACCTCAGTGTCGCTGTGGCTCCCAAATGACAGTCGTCCACCTCTTGCTGGACTGTCCACTTTTAGCCACTCTGCGGGAGACTTTTAACTTTCCCAGCACCCTGCCTTCGGTGTTGGGCAACAGTGCCTCCACAGCAGCTTTAGTTTTACGTTTTATCTGTGAGAGTGGGTTTTATACTTCTGTGTAGCGTATGTCCTTTGTCCCTTTGTGTTTTTCACTCTTGTGCTTTTTGGGGTGAATGTTTCAATAAATTGCAGAGTGGCTGGCTTTCTCTTTTTTATTCTCGTGGTTGCCCAGCCACTGTAATCTGCTTTCATGGTTTACTCTCTTCTGCTTCTAGCGTGTCTCTGTTGTTTTCTTGTCCTTTTGTTCCTTTTAGTGTTTGTTGCCTTCCCTTCGATCTTGTGGCTTTTCCTTTCTTTCCGTTTTGCGTTATATGTTTTGTCAGTTTTGTTCTCACCCTTGTGGCATTGTTTTATTAGGAACAAGGGACCGATGACCTAATAGTTTGGTCCCTTCTCCCGCCTTTAAACCATCCAACCAAAAACTCTAGCATTATCAAAGGACAGTCATAGCACAGTGATTGATGTGTGTTTAAGATGTAATATTTTTGTCTGCTCAACTTGAATTACGCAGTAAAGTAATTTGACAACACTTCTTTCTTAGGTTAAGAGTTGGTAGAGGCAAAGTTAAGTGAGTTGCACTGGAAACATGCTGCCAGTGTCATATTTCAGGCACTGTTAGTGTTGCTGTGCTGACTGGGATCTTCTCAAAAATGTGAGCAATGCCTAACAACATGTGTGGTGTTTTTCTGAACCATATTTTACATAGAAAGTGGAGAAACAAAATGTGGGAAAGCCCTCAAGAGCTCAGCAGCTGTGAATGGCACCCAAAGCAAGACAGAATACTAAGTGACAACTAATTTGTTCTGGGAACATTCAAATCTCGTTCTTTATGAGATAAAAATCAACAACCTCTAACAGCTGATACAGCTGAATTGGTGTGAATCCAAAATGTTCGTCTGTTATTGGCAGCACTCTTTGTAGTTATTCTCACAATGCAGTCAACACTAGAACCTTTAGGGGTATGGTTTAAATTCAGCCTATGGTTGATTTTATTATTCCTCCCATCACATACACTGCATTTGTAGTTTAGTAATTCAACCCACTGTAAGTCCATTGATGTTAATTTGCAAAATTCTGGAAATTATGCAGCTAATGAATTGTACAAGAACCCCAGATCTTTCAGACAAATTCAAATTTTCCGAGTAGTTGAGTCAAGCCAAGAAGACTGCCTCTTCTTCTTTGTACCTTCTCCAAATACTGTAGGAAGAACATTTTGAATGTCCCATATTGGAGGATGTTTGTGTAGCCACCTAATTACTTTAAGCTTTGTCCCTATGTCATCGATAAATATTGTGTCCTACAGGAAATGGTGACTTTGGGTTTTTTGCCATGATTGCAAGTAGTGAACAAACTTTTTAGATGACATTCAAAGTGAAGGTGGACTATATCAGTGATTGATGTGAAACAACCTTTGACGTGAAACCTTTAACACACTGATTATTTATGCTTATGCACACATGAAGGTAGAGACAGGTGACGTGACACAGCAGTTAGCACACTGGACTCGCATTCGGGAGGGCAATGGTTCAAACCCATGTCCAGCCATCCTGATTTAGGTTTTTAGTGATGTCCGTAAATCGCTTCATGCAAATGTTGGGATGGTTCCTTTGAAGGGGCACGGCCCGTTTCACGTGAACAGTAACATACCCCCGTACCAGCCAAATTGTGATGATGAAAATATCTACCATCACCAGGATTCAAACAGGTTACCATATGCGGTGAGTGCCACAGCTGTACCCTTGACATTGGAGGTGATGTGACTGTGTACTAAACCTTTATGCAGTTGTCCAAACCGCTAAATGTGTGAAATAAAAGGTCCTTCCCCTCCTCTCCCCCCCCCTTCCCCCCTCTGTCTATCACCTCTTCCACAATCTCCTCCTCTTCACTTTCTCTGTCCATTTCCTCCTCCCTGTCTCTGTTTGTCCATCTCCTCTGCACCCCTTCTCTCTCCATTGCCATGTTATCATCCCACCACAACAGGAAGTTGGTGCTTCTCATGTCCACAGTATTTCTTTCCAGTTAGTAATGTGGTCACACTGACAGTGCTGAAAATATTTCACTGTACACTGTACATCACAGCCATTGGGAAATAGAAATTAAGGGGAAAGGAAGGAGAAGGCTGGAAATGGCATGGAACGTGTGTTCCAGTGAAGCAACGAAAAAGCAAGGGAGCAATTTTTCAGCAGTACAAACTATTTATGAAGGCTGAGATTACTACATTACATTTAACAATAACAAAAGGGGACTATGTGATCCGTACACAATTCAGGTGTGACTTACACAGTGAAGGTTCTCAGTTTATCGGAATTGTATTGTATTTATTGGTCCTGTTGCCTACTAAACAGCTTATGCATACGACATTGGACAAGTCAAGTATACAGCTGAAAGTCATTTCTAGGTATACTTACTTAAGGTTACAATAATACACTTTATACACAGGTATGTATGTAACACACTTCATAAATCAAATATTCTTCAGTACCAGTATAGTAACAAACACATTCTTAAAGTTCATATGTGGGAACCATCTCTAAGAATCACACAGAGTTCAAAAGCTTAACATAGACATGAAAAGTTTATCCCTTTCAGAAGCCACATGCAGTGATGAATAAAAGTAAGAAATGTGATGATGCGACATTGCGCACAAATGGAGATGAAAAGTGCACGATAATCGAATGGGTCCATCCACAGGAGTGCTTGGTGCTGGGACAAAGTAGTTCAATGTATAGGGCATATATGTGTGCTTCTGCATATAGAATTCACAGCCTCTGGAAATCGGTAGGCGACTCTCCAGAGCATCTCAAGGAAACTAAAGGGGAAATGATGCGATGACTGCTAAATTGTGTCAAGTCCTTCTCAGGAAGCTACAGCGCTCACGAGCTATCTGCGCAAAGCAATTCCCAAGCCTGACTCACCCGATTTGTTCTTGAATAGTAATTGTGTGGCAGCTGTGGGTCCTCACTGAGCATGCTGATCTGAAATGAAAGCACCGTTTCATACACAGAATCACTCATTCCCAAATGGTAGCACTGGTTCACATTGAAAGGCAGAGCACCTGCATGGATGCTGTATTGACCGTCGTCACTCGTGCATGCCAAAGAATGCTTGGCTTGCATGTGGACAGGAATTCCAGGTGGAAGACGGTAGGCAGATTGCGGTAATGGGGAAAAGACATTCCAGTCAGCAAGTGTCCACTGTGGTGCGGGTGCATGGGAAAAGTCATCTGTTAGGGCAGACTGTGGGACTTGCAAAATTTATAAATGAGGGAGGCACCACAGAAGTAACATGTGCACCAAGTTTGGGTGAAATTGTTCCAGGAGTTTAGGAGGGACTTTTTACCCACTGCTCTGCCCTGGTTTGCACATGTCACACATTTTTCATCTATATTTAACATATTTCACACATATTAGGCCAATATCTCTACTGAATTTCACCCTGCAGTTTCGTTTTCACACAGCTCAATGTTTGACATCATATCTCCTGAACTATGTGTTGTACATTGATATAATTTTGCAGGCACATTCACTGGTATATGAATGCTGTCTGTGAAATGTGTTGCAAATAGAGTTAGTAGTAAAGAAGTAATAAATTAAAACATCATGCATGCTGCAGCAGTTTTACTGCGTGAACAGCGAAAATGTAGAAAGTGATAAACTTTTTTCCTTTCAGCATTTTGTGGGGAATCTGAGCAAGAGAAAGTCTCTCAAAGGTTTGAAATAATGTATAAAAAGGTTGTTACAGGTCACTAAGGGCTCTCATTCTCAAATACTGTGTGAATATAATATGACAATGTGAGCATAATGATTTGCACCAAGTTTGGTTCAAACCAATTCTGTGGTTTAGGAGGAGATGTGGAACATACATACATACATACATACATACTTCATACCTTCCTATGTACCTTCTTATAATATGTATGGATTGCAGCACACACTTTGTAAGGCAGTTGTACATAGTTTGAGCAAAACAGTCTAAATTATGTTTTATATATTAGATCACTTTCAAATTCAGAACAAAAACATAGGTACAGATTGTATATCAATTAGGTTTTTTTTCCCAGAGTATGCTGATATAATAACCCCATACATAGCAATTATATACAACCACTTGCTGAACAAAAGATCTGTACCTAAAGACTGGTCAGTTGCACAGTACGATCAACACTTCAAAAAGGAAACAGCAGTTATCTACTGAATTACAGACCCATATCACTTACATCAATTTTCAGTAGGATTTGCAGATGCTGTGTTCGAACAGTATGAATTAGCATGAAGAAAATGATTTATTGACATTTAGCACAAATTCAGAAAATATCATTCTAATGAAGTACAACTAGCTCTTTATTCACATGAAGAAATGATTGCTGTCTACAGGGGATCTCAACTTGATTCCATATTTCTAGATTTCCATAAGGCTTTTGACACATTTTCTCATGAGCAGCTTCTAATCCAATTGTGTGTCTATGGAGTATCGTCTCAGTTGTGCAACTGGACTCGTGATTTCTTGTCAGGAATGTCACAGTTTGTAGTAATCAATGGTAAGTCATCAAGTAAATCAGAAGTGATAGGTATCTGGTGTTCCCAACGGAAGTTTTATAGGGCCTCTCGGCTGTTTCTAAATGGTTTAGGAGACAATCAGAGCAGCCCTCTTAGTTTGTTTGCAGATATTGTCATTTACCATCTAGCAGAGTCATCATAAGACCAAAACCAATCGCAAAATGATTTAGATAATATATCTTTATGGTGCAAAACGTGGGAATTTACTGTAAATAATAAAAGTGTGAAGTCATACCCGTGAGTACAAATACTAAAAGGAATCTGTTACACAATAAATCACACATATCTAAAGGCCATCAATTCAGCTAAATACCTAGGTACTACAATTACAAACAACTGAAAATATTGTGGGAAAGGTGAATCAAAGTGTTTTATTGGCAGAATACTTAAGAGGATGCAACAGGTCTGCTAGAGACTGCCAGCACTATGCTTATCCACCCTCTTATGGCATACTGCTGTGCAGTATGGGCTGCAGACCAGGTACAACTAATGGAGGACATCAAAAAAGTTCAAAGAAGTGCAGCTCGTTTGTGTTATTGCGAAACAAGGGAGGGAGTGTCACAGATATGATATGTAAATTAGGGTGGCAATCATTAAGAAAAAGGCATTTTTCATTGCAGCAAGATCTTTTCACAAAATTGCAGGCACTGACTTTTTCTGAATGCAAAAATGTTTTGTTGACACCATTCTGCACAGAGAGAAATGATCACCATAATAAAATAACAAAAAAGAGCTCTCACAAAAAGATTTAGGTGTTTGTTTTCCCGCTGCTGTTCAGGAGAGGAACAGTAGTGGAAACAATCTGAAAGTGAGTCAGTGAACCCTCTACCAGGAAGTTAAAATGATGTATTATAAAAGTAAAATCAAAATAAAAAGCGTATTCATATATTAGCTACTGTAGAGTACTGTCATGGTGATTATGCCTACTCATCATCATTGATTTTGTCAAAATTTATTGTATACACACAGCTCAGCCAGAAATGAAAAGTGAAAGAAGCGGGAGCTCCAGATGACCCAAGGGTTTAGGAAAAATAGCATTTTTGGTTCAGGTCAGGCAGGCTGTGAGCCATTTATGTTAGTGCAGCTCTCACGCTGCCTAAAGAGTTCAGAACTGTGATGCAAGAATAGTAGGGATGAGTCCTATGCAGAAACAGTCTTTTCCAATTTGCAGGTTACTTACGCTGAAAATAAACCCAAACAAAGCTTAGTCTACATCTACATCTACATCTACATTGATACTCCGCAAGCCACCCAACGGTGTGTGGCGGAGGGCACTTTACGTGCCACTGTCATTACCTCCCTTTCCTGTTCCAGTCGCGTATGGTTCGCGGGAAGAACGACTGTCTGAAAGCCTCCGTGCGCGCTCTAATCTCTCTAATTTTACATTCGTGATCTCCTCGGGAAGTATAAGTAGGGGGAAGCAATATATTCGATACCTCATCCAGAAACGCACCCTCTCGAAACCTGGTGAGCAAGCTACACCGCGATGCAGAGCGCCTCTCTTGCAGAGTCTGCCACTTGAGTTTATTAAATATCTCCGTAACGCTATCACGGTTACCAAATAACCCAGTGACGAAACGCGCCGCTCTTCTTTGGATCTTCTCTATCTCCTCCGTCAACCCGACCTGGTACGGATCCCACACTGATGAGCAATACTCAAGTATAGGTCGAACGTGTGTTTTGTAAGCCACCTCCTTTGTTGATGGACTACATTTTCTAAGCACTCTCCCAATGAATCTCAACCTGGTACCCGCCTTACCAACAATTAATTTTATATGATCATTCCACTTCAAATCGTTCCGCACGCATACTCCCAGATATTTTACAGAAGTAACTGCTACCAGTGTTTGTTCCGCTATCATATAATCATACAATAAAGGATCCTTCTTTCTATGTATTCGCAATACATTACATTTGTCTATGTTAAGGGTCAGTTGCCACTCCCTGCACCAAGTGCCTATCCGCTGCAGATCTTCCTGTATTTCGCTACAATTTTCTAATGCAGCAACTTCTCTGTATACTACAGCATCATCCGCGAAAAGCCACATGGAACTTCCGACACTATCTACTAAGTCATTTATATATATTATGAAAAGCAATGGTCCCATAACACTCCCCTGTGGCACGCCAGAGGTTACTTTAACGTCTGTAGACGTCTGTCCATTGATAACAACATGCTGTGTTCTGTTTGCTAAAAACTCTTCAATCCAGCCACACAGCTGGTCTGATATTCCGTAGGCTCTTACTTTGTTTATCAGGCGACAGTGCGGAACTGTATCGAACGCCTTCCGGAAGTCAAGAAAAATAGCATCTACCTGGGAGCCTGTATCTAATATTTTCTGGGTCTCATGAACAAATAAGGCGAGTTGGGTCTCACACGATCGCTGTTTCCGGAATCCATGTTGATTCCTACATAGTAGATTCTGGGTTTCCAGAAATGACATGATACGCGAGCAAAAAACATGTTCTAAAATTCTACAAGAGATCGACGTAAGAGATATAGGTCTATAGTTTTGCGCATCTGCTCGACGACCCTTCTTGAAGACTGGGACTATCTGTGCTCTTTTCCAATCATTTGGAACCCTCCGTTCCTCTAGAGACTTGCGGTACACGGCTGTTAGAAGGGGGGCAAGTTCTTTCGCGTACTCTGTGTAGAATCGAATTGGTATCCCGTCAGGTCCAGTGGACTTTCCTCTATTGAGTGATTCCAGTTGCTTTTCTATTCCTTGGACACTTATTTCGATGTCAGCCATTTTTTCGTTTGTGCGAGGATTTAGAGAAGGAACTGCAGTGCGGTCTTCCTCTGTGAAACAGCTTTGGAAAAAGGTGTTTAGTATTTCAGCTTTATGCGTGTCATCCTCTGTTTCAATGCCATCATCATCCCGTAGTGTCTGGATATGCTGTTTCGAGCCACTTACTGATTTAACGTAAGACCAGAACTTCCTAGGATTTTCTGTCAAGTCGGTACATAGAATTTTACTTTCGAATTCACTGAACGCTTCACGCATAGCCCTCCTTACGCTAACTTTGACATCGTTTAGCTTCTGTTTGTCTGAGAGGTTTTGGCTGCGTTTAAACTTGGAGTGGAGCTCTCTTTGCTTTCGCAGTAGTTTCCTAACTTTGTTGTTGTACCACGGTGGGTTTTTCCCGTCCCTCACAGTTTTACTCGGCACGTACCTGTCTAAAACGCATTTTACGATTGCCTTGAACTTTTTCCATAAACACTCAACATTGTCAGTGTCGGAACAGAAATTTTCGTTTTGATCTGTTAGGTAGTCTGAAATCTGCCTTCTATTACTCTTGCTAAACAGATAAACCTTCCTCCCTTTTTTTATATTCCTATTAACTTCCATATTCAGGGATGCTGCAATGGCCTTATGATCACTGATTCCCTGTTCTGTACATACAGATTCGAAAAGTTCGGGCCTGTTTGTTATCAGTAGGTCCAATATGTTATCTCCACGAGTCGGTTCTCTGTTTAATTGCTCGAGGTAATTTTCGGATAGTGCACTCAGTATAATGTCACTCGATGCTCTGTCCCTACCACCCGTCCTAAACATCTGAGTGTCCCAGTCTATATCTGGTAAATTGAAATCTCCACCTAAGACTATAACATGCTGAGAAAATTTATGTGAAATGTATTCCAAATTTTCTCTCAGTTGTTCTGCCACTAATGCTGCTGAGTCGGGAGGTCGGTAAAAGGAGCCAATTATTAACCTAGTTCGGTTGTTTAGTGTAACCTCCACCCATAATAATTCACAGGAACTATCCACTTCTACTTCACTACAGGATAAACTACTACTAACAGCGATGAACACTCCACCACCGGTTGCATGCAATCTATCCTTTCTAAACACCGTCTGTACCTTTGTAAAAATTTCGGCAGAATTTATCTCTGGCTTAAGCCAGCTTTCTGTACCTATAACGATTTCAGCTTCGGTGCTTTCTATCAGCGCTTGAAGTTCCGGTACTTTACCAACGCAGCTTCGACAGTTGACAATTACAATACCGATTGCTGCTTGGTCCCCGCATGTCCTGACTTTGCCCCGCACCCGTTGAGGCTGTTGCCCTTTCTGTACTTGCCCAAGGCCATCTAACCTAAAAAACCGCCCAGCCCATGCCACACAACCCCTGCTACCCGTGTAGCCGCTTGTTGCGTGTAGTGGACTCCTGACCTATCCAGCAGAACCCGAAACCCCACCACCCTATGGCGCAAGTCGAGGAATCTGCAGCCCACACGGTCGCAGAACCGTCTCAGCCTCTGATTCAGACCCTCCACTCGGCTCTGTACCAAAGGTCCGCAGTCAGTCCTGTCGACGATGCTGCAGATGGTGAGCTCTGCTTTCACCCCGCTAGCGAGACTGGCAGTCTTCACCAAATCAGATAGCCGCCGGAAGCCAGAGAGGATTTCCTCCGATCCATAGCGACACACATCATTGGTGCCGACATGAGCGACCACCTGCAGATGGGTGCACCCTGTACCCTTCATGGCATCCGGAAGGACCCTTTCCACATCTGGAATGACTCCCCCCGGTATGCACACGGAGTGCACATTGGTTTTCTTCCCCTCTCTTGCTGCCATTTCCCTAAGGGGCCCCATTACGCGCCTGACGTTGGAGCTCCCAACTACCAGTAAGCCCACCCTCTGCGACTGCCCGGATCTTGCAGACTGAGGGGCAACCTCTGGAACAGGACAAGCAGCCATGTCAGGCCGAAGATCAGTATCAGCCTGAGACAGAGCCTGAAACCGGTTCGTCAGACAAACTGGAGAGGCTTTCCGTTCAGCCCTCCGGAATGTCTTTCGCCCCCTGCCACACCTTGAAACGACCTCCCACTCTACCACAGGTGAGGGATCAGCCTCAATGCGGGCAGTATCCCGGGCAACCACAGTCGTAGTCCGATCAGGGGATGCGTGGGACGAGCTGGCCGTCCCCGACAAACCCCCATCCCGACCCCCACAGTGATGCCCATTGGCAACAGCCTCAAGCTGTGTGACCGAAGCCAACACTGCCTGAAGCTGGGAGCGAAGGGATGCCAACTCAGCCTGCATCCGAACACAGCAGTTGCAGTCCCTATCCATGCTAAAAACTGTTTTGCTAAGAACGTCTGAACTAATCTACAGAGAGCGTAAACAAATCGACAAAATTTAAACGGTTTATTAAAATACAAGATTGCCTAGTAAATGCAGTAATGCTGCTACTTGCGCACTGCTGACACTGCTCGGCGGCGGAAGGAGACTAAGCGAAATTACACTATTCAGGTACTAAAACACGATGCTACACTCTCAAATACTATAATACGCCCGAAATTTATGAATTAAACAATGCAAGAACCAAAAACACGCAAAGAAATTAAGAATTAAACTATGTAACAAATGAGTGAGCTAGGAGTATACGACTTGCTGCTCAGCTGCTTATCCAACGGCGGCAGGGAGCACACGTGTGTACGTGGTATTTATTAATATTTTCATAAAAGTAGAGAACAATAAATCCCACAGTTATATGATGAGATTTTTCAAGATTGTCATCACTGAGACACAGTATTAAAGTGACACCCCCTGCCCCCCCCCCCTCTCCCCAAACACAATTCTCTAGTGCAACCCTGCAAGAGCACGCATAATTATTATTATTATTATTATTTTAAGGGGGTGGGAGCAGATCTGTCGTTATGGACTATTTTTAATATTTTGGACAAGGAGTGGTGACTTGTAAGTTGCCATAAGAAAGTTTGTTATGATACTGTTAAAAGCCTATGTAATACTGACTTTTAAATCATTTTCTAAAAAGAAAAACTCCTGGCTACACTATATTTTACCTTTCCTTGAGAGCTAGGGGCCATCACCATCCCCCCCCCCCCCCCCCCCCCCCCCCCCAGACATGTGCACTCTTGCAACCATGAAATGTCTGTTTTCATCATCAGGTGAAGAATTTAAACAGAAAGCTTCAAAACTACTTTTATTTTATTGAGAGAAAAAGAAATCCCATCCCAAGAAAACTGCCGCATTTCTGTAATAGTTTTAAATAGCCTTCCACTTCCTGTTGGCCAGCGGTACTAGGCGCCCAACCGCGTGACTGCAACAGTCGCAGGTTCGAATCCTGCCTCGGGCATGGATGTGTGTGATGTCCTTAGGTTAGTTAGGTTTAAGAGTTCTAAGTTCTACGGGGACCGGTGACCTCAGATGTTAAGTCCCATAGTACTCAGAGCCATTTGAACCACGTCCTGTATGTCACTCCTGCTACCTCCAGAATTTCCAATCAACATTGTTAAAAGCCTTCTCAAAGTCCACAAATGCTATAAATGTAGATTTGCCCTTCCTTAACCTATCTTCTAAGTTAAATTGTAGGATCAATATTGCCTTGCATGTTGCTACATTCCTCTGGAATGCAAACTGACCTTCCCCTATGTCTGCTTCTATCAGTTTTTCCATTCTTCTGTTTTGAGTCCGCTCCAAAATGATTTACACAACCAAAATTAAGTTTTGTCACTCGCAGTGTGTGTACTAAAATCTGTTCACTTTTTTTTTCATTCTCTGAGCGGAGTGGAGCATGAAGTTTGAGAACTGTTGCAACTAGCATAGCTGAGTACAGCCTTGTCGGCAGAATCAATATCACTTCCACTGTACAAAGTGCAAGATCACATGACTGCGAATGACTTACACATAAATGCTTTAACTGTTGAAAAAAGTGTATAAACTGGCAGTGCCTATTTGATGTGTCCATAGTACGTAAAGAAAAATTGCGTATGGTCAGTTATGACCTGCCATGACCAAGATTTATGGCACACAACAAGCAGTTTAGAAAGCACTTACATTTATTGTTGTGAAAAGTAACTGAACAAACACTTTGTGCATTTTAGTTACTTCAGCTCCAAAATAAGGTTTGAGAGGTTTTTACCATATTAACTTACATATCAATATCTATTGATTATGGCTTTAACACTGAGGGAAAAAAATCATTGAGGGAAAACTTAAAAAGAAGAACTATATAAATGGTATTAATGGTAGATCCAAAGGCGAGAGAGTAGTGTGTGGTGGTGGGAGGATGCCATACATCTTTCCACATGGAAAAGCCGCTTAATCACAACATGTGGGTTCGAAAGACTATGACATATGATGGGCAGTGCATAGTTTACTTATTCTTTCTGTATATATTAATGAGCGTTTTTCTCAGTGATACCCCTATGAGTATTTAAGGAATTGTTAGACCATCATTTGCTGTCATTTATCTTTGTTTCTTTATTATGAAGTTTTTCACCTCTGTAGGGCCTTACAAGCTGCTGCGGGTACATTTCAAGTGTTGTGTAGATACATGGTAGAAACAGCCAACATTGCCAGCTTCAATCTTTGCTATTTTGAAAGACGTAACCAATGTGATCAACTCCAGATCTCATCTATTTCACAATGACACTGACAATTTCCTGTAAGACACTGAATTTTATGAATTATTTATATTTACAAATCCTTCACTGTCTTGTTTTATTCATCCTTTTGGAACCATGTTAAAATTTAAGATCTTGTCATGCCCAGAAACCCACTGCTCTGGATGTGGCACAGTTAGCCATCCCCCTAGAGCCAGCCCTGCCAGAGTGAGACTCAAACCTGGATTTCCTTCTTGTCACAGGAAATCACCTCAGTAACTTTGGCTATCCAAGCATGCTTCTCCAGATGATGCGGACCCATAATTGCAGTTTTTGAGTTCATTCTAAACATCACTTATTTTTTAAAAAATCAAAATGCTAACTTAAATCTTCAGAAGAAGATCTGTCACACCAAATATAAAACATAATATAATTTTCAGACTAAAAAAATCAATTTGAACTACTTTTCTCTCTCTTTCAATACTTGTTGTTCTTTTTCTTCTTCAAGGCTCTACAGCCTGCTCTAGGACAACATTCCACTCATCCCTGTCCAACGTCTTGCATCTCTGTTCTCTGACACCAGGAATTTTAAATTTCGAGATAGTGTAGATTTTCGTTTTTGACTAGAGTTATCGCTTCAACGTCAGATTAATTCGTGTTGGTCATGCAGAGTTTAGGTAGTTAAAACTTTCGAAAGTAAGTTTAAAAGTTTGTGTACATTACTGTTTATTTATGGATTAGCTCGCTACAGGTTACGAAACTACTGTGGTCTTGTGCCAACTTATTCTCTGCTTTTGTGTTAAGTTTGTCTATCAAATCAAGTGTGACAAATGTGGTGGTTACCGTAGATATTTGAAAGACGGGGTGTTCTGTGTAGACTGTAAGTTATGATTTCATTGGGGCAAATGTAGCGGCGAGGAAACACGGGTAACAAGGCTTTTCCATGGCAGTGTAGGTTATGTAGAAACAACAGAAAAATTGCTGAACAGGAGGCAAAAATTTGTGCCCTTAAGGCTAAATTAGAAAATGCAAACTTGGAACTATGTAGATTAAGGGAGGAAAAAGAGACTGGGAACTGGGAACACGTAGCAAGCAAAGGGTGAAAAAGAGTAACACTTGAAAAAAATCCAGAAATTCCATTAGTAATTCAGTTTGACTTGCTGTCTGAAGTGGAGGAAGGGCCTCATCCAGATGTAGTTGAAAGTAGGGTGAAGCAGAATATTAGCTTAAATAAAAAAAAACAGGTCAGGTTCAAACCAGAATAGGAAAAGAAGAATTCTGCTTGTAGGCAGCGGTCATGGGAGGGATGTGGGCCAGCAGCTTCAGGAGAAATTAGGTGCAGGGTAAAAGGTCACTAGTTTTGTGAAACCAAGTGCTAGCCTTAACCAGGTGACAGAAAACTTAGGTCAGCTATGCAGGGACTTTGAGAAGGAAGATCAGGTGATTATAGTTGGGGGGAGCAGGAAACAGCCTGGCTATGAATCCAAGATACAGTATTAGGAGTGACCTGGATAAAATAGGAGCAGAAACTGAGAACACAAATGTGGGGTTTGTGGAGGTCTTTCAGCACCATGATCTGCCCTGGGTAAACACAGGTGTAAGACATGTTAACACTGAGCTGAACAGGATGCTCCAGACACCAGCAAAATCTCACATAAGTGTTGTTCCAGTAAATGCTATTGGTAGGTGGGGGTACACTACACATGGCCTGCAACTGAATGTGATGGGGAAAAATAAGTTAGATTCTCTATTAGCGGGAACTGTAAGGGGGTCAACAGTCACTAGGGGTGATCCCTGTGGTTAATGGGTCCAGACAGACAGGGTTTTTTTAGGTTAAAGCCAAAGGCCAGACAGATGAAAATCAAGATAATAGAACAAAAGAAACTTCATGTACAGTAAATAGGGGTAAAGCTAAGGGCAGTATCAACTTACTTCATCAAAATATCAGGGGAATAAAAGATAAAGTAGATGAGCTATTAGTGTGTTTAGATGATATCAAAAATAAGAATGAAATTCATATACTCTGTCTGTCTGTCTGAAAACCATGTAACTGTGTGCATGGATAGTGTCAGTATAAGTGGGTATAATTTAGCATCTTACACTTGTAGGTCTAGGACGGATAAAGGAAGAGTTGCCATTTTCATAAAACAAGGGTATAAATGTAAAACTGTAGAAGTAAGCAAATTTTGTGTTGACCAAAACTTTGAGGTTTGTGCATGTGAACTTCAGCTAGATAATGTAGTATTGATGTTAGCAACAGTGTACAGGTCCCCATTAGGAGACTGGGAGCTGTTCATAAAAAAGTTTGACTCCCTATTACACTGTCTGTCAGACAAAAAGAAAAAGTTATTAATCTGTGGTGATTTGAATGTAAACTTTCTAAGTAATTCTGATAGGAAAAGTGAACTAGAAGTGTTATTAACAACATATGACTTAGAATCAGTGATCAATTTCCCTACATGTATAGCTCAGGACAGTAGCACGCTAATAGATAATGTATTTGTACAGAAAGAGAATGTAAAACAAACACATGCTTTCCCTGTGGTAAATGGATTGTCAGACCACGCTGCACAACTGATTAACTTACAAAATCTAACAGGGTGTACAGTTCGGAAACCATTAAGTAAAAGTGTGAGGTCGCTCAACCTGGTATCTATAGAGCACTTCAGGGAAAGCTTAAGAAATGTTAACTGGGGAGATGTATATAATGAGCCAAATGCTAATGACAAATGCAACATATTTCCTGATAAATTTATGTCCCTTTTTGAACATTGTTTCCCAAAGAAAATTTCTAAATTTAACAAAACACACTTTTCAAAGAAACCTTGGATTACTGCAGGTATTAAAGTGTATTCAGAAAGGAAAAGGAAACTGTATGAGACAGCAAGAACTAGTAAAGATCCAAAGTAGTTTTACACTTTAAAAATTATTGCAACATACTGAGAAAAGTTTTAAGGAAATTAAGAAATATGTATGTCAGAGAAGAAATTAACAACTCCGGCAATAAAATAAAATCAATATGGAATGTTGTTAGGATGGAGACAGGAAAAGTAATCACTGGGGTGGGTAGTATTACTATTAAAGAGAATGAGACCATCCTAACCAACAGTACACAAGTAGCTAATGTATTTAACAACCGTTTCTTAAGTGTAGGAGAAAAAATTGATGAGAACAGTTTAAAAGAAAAAGCCAGGCAGTACAGGGAAGAGTCTGTTTTGAAAAATTTAGTCAGATTAACTTTCACCTAACAACCTCTTGTAAAATAAGTAAAATTATTAAATCTTTGAAAAATAAGTGTTCTGTTGGAGTAGATGACAACTCTAATAAGATATTAAAATAATGTGGAGCAATTACAGCTGATGTTCTGAGTCACATATGTAATGCCTCACTAACTCAAGGTATTTTCCCAGATAGGTTACAATGTGACATTGTCAGGCCTCTCTACAAAAAGGGGGACACCACAGATGTCAGATGTCGATAATTATCTGCCAGTATCCTTGTTTACAGCATTTTCAAAAACCTTTGAGCAAGTAATGTACTCAAGTGGCTAGCCATCTCAACAGTAATGGGATACTTATTAAATCACAGTTCGGATTTCAAAAATGCTGTTCCACTGATACAGCAATGTACAATTTCACTGTCCACATAATAGTCTTTAAATAGTAAAATGTCAGAAACAGGAATTTTCTGTGACTTGTCCAAAGCATTTGATTGTATGAACCATGACATTATGTTACAGAAATTACAATTCTATGGTATAAATGGAATAGCATATGAGTGGTTTAAGTCATACCTACAGAACAGAAAGCAAAAAGTTTCCTTATATGGGTCAAGCGATTTAAATAAGTTTCCCGCTTGATCGAACTGGGGTGAAATTACATTAGATGTTCCACAGGGTTGAATCATGGGTCCTCTTCTGTTCTTGATATATGTGAACGACCTCCCTTCCTATCTGAAACAGGAAGCTGAACTGACACTGTTTGCTGATGATACAAGCATCATTATTAACCCAGTAAAAGAAACTCCAATTGAAAATGATGCAAATAAGGTTTTTGGACAAGTCATTAATTGGTTTTCTGCAAATGGGCTTGTTCTAAACTTTGAAAAAACACAGAACATCCAATTTTCGGCTGCAAAAAGTACAGTTCCTTCAATAAATATAACACATCAACAGAAGTCAGTAGACAGGGTAAAGCATACTAAGTTTTTGGGTGTACATATAGATGAGAATCTTAATTGGAAAATTTATATTTTGGATCTTCTAAAGCGACTAGGTTCAGCAACTTTTGCAATCAGAACAATTGCCAATTTTGAGGATATAGAAATTTGTAAGCTAACATAATTTGCATACTTTCACTCTCTGATGTCATATGGAATAATATTTTGTGGTAACTCAAAATTTAGACAAAAAGTATTCACTGCTCAAAAGAAAGTGGTTAGAATAATGTGTGGGGTTCATAGTCGTACATCTTGTAGGCATCTTTTTAAAAGCCTCTTACAACAGCCTCACAGTACATTTACTCACTAATGAAATTTGTTCTCAACAACATGGACCAGTTTAAAAACAACAGTGACATTCGTGATCATAATACCAGAAAAAAGAAAGACTTACACTATCCTTTGCTCAACCTATCTTTGCCACAGAAAGGGGTAAGATATACTGCTATAAAATTTTTCGACAAGTTACCAGATGAAATAAAATCTCTGACAGACAGCAGTAATAGCTTCAAAAATAAATTGAAATAATATCTCCTTGACAACTCCTATACCATAGACGAATACTTGAATAGGAATAAATAAATCTATAAATATAGTATATGCATTTTGTGCCATTTAATGGAATGGGGTAAATAACAGAAATATTAATCTTTAACTATATATATATATATTTTTTTTTAAAAATCTTGTTTCATATGTGCATTGCTTGTGCACTTCACACATCCCACATCACGACCACTACCGACCGAGCGACTGATCAATGGAACACGCAACCAACCAACTAACTAACTAACTAACAAGGGGGATGCACCACTTTATTTCCATACTTAATACAATTCTGTACTAGTGTTCCCACAT
The DNA here is from genome assembly GCF_021461395.2 of Schistocerca americana. Lineage (NCBI taxonomy): Eukaryota > Metazoa > Arthropoda > Insecta > Orthoptera > Acrididae > Schistocerca > Schistocerca americana. The sequence goes on from NC_060130.1 coordinate 620,798,213, forward strand.
AGACAAATTCACTAACAGATTTTATGTACACCTGATAAATTTCTGATATTGTATTTAGTTTTGGTCATGTTATTTGTGTGTATTTTGTTTTATTGATGTTCACTTCGTCCCATTTCTGTGGGTGCTGCCATCAGTGCACCGTATGTTGCTTTAGAAGCTAGTTCTGTTCTTACAATAATATCCATATCATTTCCATAGGCCAGAATCTGCACCATTCTGTTGTATATTGTGCCTATTGTGTTGCTTTGAGGTGACCTTATTACCTTCTTTACTGGTGTGTTAAAATGCATATGTGAGAATGCATCCTCTTGCCTTAGTCCACAGTTAGTCTCAAAAGTGGTCATTAAATTTTCTTGTATACACACTTCACATACTACTTTTCCCAGAGTTAAACTTATGAGGAGTATTAACTGTTACGGTATGCTGAGTTCACTCATGGCTTCAATAAACTTACGTATTTCTTTTTATTATTTTATATGCTGCTTTCAAATCAAGAAACATATGAAGTGTTTCTATACTGTATTCCCTTGTTTCTTCCAATATTTTCATCAGGGTGGATATTTAGTCAATAGTGGATTTGCCAGTGCCCTGAGTTGGGTCAGTAACGTCTGCAACCATGAAGATCCACGAGAGTTCACACTGAAAGCATAGATTGAGCGAGGGGATATGCACCGCATAAGTAGGGGTGGCTAAATTGTTGGCGGCAGTGATGAGGATGGGAGAGGAGGGGGAGGGGGAGGGGGAGAGGGTAGGATTTAGGAGTAGTTTCCAGGGAAATATGGGACTGCAAGCCTTGACTCACACTGCCCAGTCAGCTGGATGAGCCAGGCCGAGCAGTGCCCCACCAGAACCTGAGTCTCCCCGGGTATGTGTGTGGCTCAGCTGCTCGTTACATTGCGTGCCTGACACTGTTGTGGGTGCAGAACGAAATCTCTGTGGTCTGTAAGCAAGCAGTTATTTACTTCCCACAGTATTTACCGACATAGAAATTAACCTTCAGTGTTACATTAAAATAAGTGATGGCTGTAACATCAGGAACAAGATGGATACTTAAATCTTCACTGTTCCTTGTAACTGTTAAATGAACTTATTGTTGTGTGCATGTAAAAAGCTCTATACCTTATGATGCAGTTAATTTTATTAGAGGCTGCCCTACTAATTAATGAATTTTTGTGATACTGTATGAGGAAATGGCAAGTATTTAAAAGTTTTTGTTGGCGCACACTGAAGTTAAAAGATTAAATCATGGTACAACTGTTCTCACCATTCTTTCCACATTTTAAAGGTGTTGATGCTGAGGCTTTGTTCTCTGTATGATATTTTGCAAATAATACATCATGCCAGCATGGATGACAAATATGTTATATCATGTAGTTGTTAATAAATTTGATGCATTGGTCATATAAATTTATGCCTTTTTTGCTATTATATTATGAAACATTGACGGCATCAGTACTGATAAAATATTTACCTCATAGTGCAGCGTATCTGGAATGTTCTGAGGCATAAACTTCCTCTCGATCAATTATCAAGAGTTGCTTTAGATGATGCACCTGTGGTACTACAAATCTACAAATAATGCAAACAAATGCATTGACTTTATTTCCATTTTTCGCTTAAGAGCTTTTGAGAGCTTGCTTCAGTAGCGCCTGCTTCCTTCAAATGTTTGACAGTATTGAGGCACACTATCTTCTTTAAACATGATCTCTTATCTAGTTATGGATATTTAAAATATTTAACCAGGGACTGCTTACCTTACTGTCTGCCTACTGTCTGCCACATTCTCAACCTAGTGTCCCTGAAACTGGTACACCTATGGCACAAGCAACTGCAGCCTCAAATCACTGTCAGCTTCCATAACCTTGGTATCTCCTTGAAATACTTTGAGAAAATAAATTAATTTGTCAGCTACCTGGTATAGCTTGTGCAGGATATGGTGACTGATGCATGGTGACCAGTTTTCATCCAAAGAGGTGGACGAATTCATTCATTTGTTCAGAAGGGGTGGCCAATGAGCCTTTACCACCTTTTGGCCTGTCGGCATTGACAGAATCGATGTGTACACCTTGCAGTCTTTCTCAAACGATTGTACAGAAATTATTCATTAAAAAAAATATCATTTTTGCTTTACTTGTATCTTTATGTGTCAGGTTCATTATGATGTACCCATCATTTCATTAATGATCATAGTTATTGTGATATTTACATGGAAGGAAGACACTGTGCGAAAACTGAAAAAGTTTGCAACGAAAAATAGGAGTCACTATGATTTTGCATCTGGTGGATATTACATAATATGTTGCTGCATATGAAATTTAGCTATCATAGTGAAGTTTTCTTTAGACTTGGTTGGAGGTCTCTACATGTCACGTATCTTGAGAAAATTGATCCTACATAGCGCACTCATTTGCGATTGCGCTGCGCCAATGACGAAGCCAGAGCGAAATATCCACAACAATTTTCATATTTCATAAATGATTTGAGATATCTAAATAAGATTTTGGCAAATGATAGCACATAAAAAGGAGAGTATTTTGCCGTATGGTTATTATGCAAAACTTCATTGTCTACCGTGTTATTTCACTAACTACAGACTTTCCGAAACGAAAAAACATAATTTTTAGGAGCTGGTGCAGTGAGAGATGCTATGGGTTTTGGAACAACATAAGTGAAATCATTACATGTTAGTTTTGTTGCAAGGATATGCTTTTCTCATAAGATGCTGACATTTTTTCTCAGTTCCTCACTTAATGAACCACTGTTTCACGATTCTCTCGCAACTGCATCTGCACAACATATTAGTGAGATCAGAATATGTAAACTCCACTGTGTTTTGGCAAAAGCAAATTTTAACATGGCAACAGTGTGTAGGTTTTACTCAAAATTCCCCACTTTTGACTCTTCTGTGCAAGTTACAAATGGTTAACAAACCAGGTGAAAATAAACAGCTTCATTTTCGGCGGGATTCTTCTTAGATACAATCAAAGAAGAGATGACATATCTTTTTGAATGGTCACCATACATGGGTGGGCGTGGAGCGACCCCGTAATATTTTCCAAAAATGAGAGTGTAGGCACTTCCCCTCAAGCACTCAGCATTTCGCTTACAGCACACTGAGCGACCCCCCATCACTGCCATTCTCCTCGTGCTTCCCCAGCCGACTGCACATCTAGTGGCCACAGCATTTTGCGCACACTATAATCCCAGTTCTCAAACAAGTGCATTTTTCCGAATTCAAGTAAAACTTCAGCAATTTGTTCTTGCTGAATAAACACGGATTTTGGCATGACACACAAAGTATTCCAGTGAGTATCAACATGTTGCTTCATGCCAAACTACAACTACGAGTCTTTCAAATGGCCACTGCTTTTTAAATAAGATGTGGCATGTTTTGTTGATTCCAGCTATGAATGAACATTACAGCAAAATTTCTGCAACCATTTTTCGTTAAGGGTGTAGCATAGAACAGTGTTGATGGAGTGGTTGTTGTAAGGAATGCAACACCAGTTCTCTAGGGACTTTCTCACATTTTCCCCCGACTGGTAATGAACATAACATTCAAGAGGTGGCTTGTAAATATCCCTAATTTGCTTATGTTAGTTACAGTTCCATCCCCTACATTTGCAGCACTTGTCTCCAAGAAACAGGAACCCTGCAACAAGCAAGACCTGATTTTTGCATTGCAACTCTGACGATACTGAATGCGTAGTAAGAGTAAAATAATGACTTTTAGTGTGCACTTACCATCCTCCATATCCTGCAGCACTTGGGGGACAACAGCCTCACGGTATTCATCTATTTCTTTTTCATGACAAGAAATTGTTGGAGGGTGAGTAAACACATCTCTTCCACTCAACATCAAACACTAATAGAAACCATACCAGTACAGGCATCAATGTTTCTTCATAAAGTCTCCAATGCTGAAGTACTTACAGCTATAAAAGGACTAAAGAACAAGTACTCCAGTGGTAGTGACAACATTCCTGATTTAATTGTAAAGAAATGTGGGGAATCCATTGTAGAACCCCTAACCCACATAATAAATGCATCCTTTACAAATGGAGTTTTCCCTGACCTACTAAAGTCTTCTAAAATTACCCCACTTCACAAAAAGGGCTCTAAAAATGATGTAGCCAATTACAGGCCCATAGCACAACTCAACTCATTCTCAAAAATATTTGAAAAATTATTTTACACCAGATTGGAAGACTTTACTAATAAACTATCCTTATTAACAAAACACCAGCATGGTTTTAGAAAGCAAAAGACAACTACCACAGCTATTTATGAGTATCTCAACAAAGCCTTAAAAGCACTGGATAGTAAGGAAATCACTACTGGTATCTTTTTAGATTTATCCAAAGCCTTTGATGTAATTGACCATACCATACTCCTTAAGAAGTTAGCAAATAAAGGTATAAGAGGAATTGCAAACAAATGGTTAGAATCTTACCTGTCAAACAGATTTCAAAAAGTTGAAATTAATTTTGAAAAAAATAATACAACCACCCATCAATCTACTGTCCACTACTCTGACACAATGCCTGTTAGATATGGTGTGCCACAAGGCTCAATCCTGGGACCCATACTGTTTCTGCTCTACATTGATGATATAAGCACGAAGCTTGCTGCAGGACATACCACACTATTTGCCGATGACACAAGTATACTAATAACAGGTACTGATACAGAGGACCACAACCAAAAAATTAAACCACTTATGTCATCACTCACCAAATGGTTCAATGAGAACAAACTGATTATAAACATACAGAAAACAACGTACATCAACTTCAGACTCTCATCCCAAAAACAAGAAATGCCTGATGTGATTCTAAATAACCAAGAGCTTATGTTTGTGGACTCTCAAGTTTCTTGGCATATGGCTTGAAGAAAATCTTAAGTGGGAGACTCACATGTGTTACATTTTAAGGATACTCAAAAAATCAGTCACAAAATCTGTTCTCATACATGTATATTATGCCTACTTCCATTCTACATTACAGTATGGAATCATATTTTGGGGGAACTCACCTGGAGGTAGATATATTTTCAAAATGCAAAAAAAGGCAATATGCATAATATGTAATCTAAAACATAACGAATCATGCAGACAACATTTCAAAACAAATGGCATTATGACACTGCCCTCTGCTTACATTTATAATATCGTCTCATTTGTCAAGTCATACCTGTTAAACAATGACTGCACACTAAAATTCAATGGGGATATTCATAACTATGCAACAAGGCAGCAATCTGACCTACATATGATTCAGTCCAGAACTACCTGCTACCAAAAAAGTGTTTTAAATGTTGGGATACAAATGTATAATAATTTACCCAATGATATCAAAGCAACAAAGAACCCAAGAGCCTTCACACATAAGTTAAAAAAGTATCTCTTGGACCATTGCTTTTATGCAGTTGATTTTTTTAAGGGGTTAAAAATGTAAACAATGATAAATGTTCAATTAGGTCTGCAAATTATATACTGTGCATGTCTATGAAATATACTGGATTATTATATACTGTGCATGTCTATGAAATACACTGGACTACTTTACTATTACATTTGTATTGGCTGTTTGGATTTTACCATACAACATTTGTATTTGCTGTTTTGTCAAAGATAGCTAACTTCCTCATTGCAAAATAATGTAAAATCAATTTATTAAAAATTACTTTCAAATATGTTCTCTTGACCTGTCCGATATTGTATGTAAAACCTTACAATTCTATGATTTGTATTAACTGTTTTGTTTAATATAGATAATTTCCTTGCTACAAAATAATGTAAAAATCAATTTATAAAAATTACTTGTAAATAGCTCTCTTGACCTGTCTAATATCATATGTACAGCTGTACTATACTATGATTGCTTGGATCAATACAAATACACAAATACAAATACAAATATACACAAACACAAATATACACAAACACAAATATACAAACACAAATACAATACTTGCGGTGGGACACTGCTTTTATTTCTGGCAGTGTCTGCGTAAGATCTAGAAAGCATTCTCTGCTCTCGTTGATGAAGGACCACAGATCTCTTTTGAACATTGTTACACACTTCTCGAGGACAATGGATTCTGCTGACACTGGAAGGTTACCACAACTATTGATCTGATTATTAGTAGAAGCTTTGCAGTTATTCAAGTGTCACAACAGGGTACGGGAGTTTCCCGCATGTGACAGTGAGTTCTAGTTGCTTTCAGTATGGACCGCATCAAAAACTTGCAAAATTTTACTGCAAAAGACCTTGTTCATGGAGAATCAGCCAGGAACATTACATACAATATAAAACTGTGGACCAATGTGTAATAAAAACAACTACAAGATCTGAGATAAAGTTTCATAAAAGGGCTCAGAAATGTAGAGGCTTCAGAAAGAAGCGGAAAAAGGATAGGATGAATTGTATAAACGAATAAAAAGTTGCGCAGGCTTCTGCGGCCAGAGTCAGTTGGCATAAAAGTTTTCTGGGTATGGTACCACGTCATAATATATAAAACTACTACAGCTGGAGAATAACCAACGTTTCGGCCACAGTTATGGCGGCCTTCTTTTGAGTCTACTGATGCGTTCTAGCCATGAAGTGTCCCTTATATTTTGTTGTTACTGTTCACTGCGCATGCCATTACGTCATCATTTTAAAAAGATGGTTCGTTTCATTGACCACTTAAGGAAGAAGGAGAGGGAACTTTATTTTAATAGGTTATTGTGGAGGAGGGAGAACGTAACCTCTGTTGTCTATTGGCTCTTGTGTTATGTCCCATGATTGGTGGTCTCCAACGAATGAGAAGTTGGCTGCTGTTTACCAAACGCTGGACGTCGGCCGTGAGGTAGCAGTTACTCGCCGGTAGTACTTGTGCCTTGTGTTGACAGTGCAGGCTGTTGGGCTCTGATTGCTGGCAGCCAAGATAAGGCAAGTCTGAGTCCATCCTCCATAATCGTGTTACTAGGGTGTTTAAGTATTTCGATGGCCTCTTTGATTTTGCATTTTGTCATAACCGGCTGCTTGGCTAACACACAGGCTTTGCTGAATTTTATTTCTTTTCTGCAATTTTGCTGATGTCCTGTCACTACAGATTTGTTGTGCCGTAGACAAATATAGCGCTTGTGTTCCCGAATGCACGTTGCTATTGGCCTGCCAGTCTCGCTGATGTACGCCTTTCCTTATTCGCATTCCATCTTGTACACACGTGCAGTGTGTAATGCATCCACCTTTACCTTAGTAGAGCCTAGCACGTCGTGGATCTTGCTACCACTATAGAAGACAGGCTGCACCCCAACCCGGCGAAGGTGTTTGCCTATTCGGTCAGTAACATTTTTCACATAAGTGCACTGTTGGCTGCAGTTTGTCTGTTTCTTGCTTATCTTTCTTACTTGTGTTCGTCAAGGCTGTGTGGATCGACTTATGGCTGTAGCCATTGGCTAGAAACGTTGTGCGTAGCCTTTTAAGCTCAGGTGTTACGTTTTGAGCCTAACTTAGGTGCTGCGAACGGACTGCCAAAGAACAGATGTGTAGGCTTGCGATATACTCTGTGCCCCAGTGTGCCCTCCCGTTGTCCTGTATACTTTGATGTCTAGAAATGGAATTGCACCATTCTTCTCCACTTCGAGCGTGAACTGTATATTCCCTTGCACGTTGTTCAAATATTCGCGAAATTTGTGTAGCTCTGCTTCACCATGAGGCCACATAGCGAACGTGTTGTCCACGTATCTGAACCAACAACATGGGCATAAAGGAGCTGTACCAAGGTCCGTTGCTTCAAAGGCCTCCATGAATATGTATGCTGCCAGCAGAGATAGGGGAGACCCCATTGCTACGCCGTCTGTCTGCTCGTAGTATTTTCCTTGTCATTTGAAGTACGTTGAAGTCAGGTACAGCTCAACCAGGTCGCATATGTCTCAGGAGACATGCTCCTGAAGGATGCAGATAGTTTCATCTACTGGCACGTTCGTAAATAGTGATTTCACGTCAAAGCTGACCATGATGTCGGTAGGTAAAATTGTTTCTCCCTTTAGGCGTTCTATAAATTGCTTACAGTTCTTCGCATAAGTCCGTCTTGACTACTAGACGTCTTAATTTTCAGGCTAGATACTTTGCCAAATCCAGAAGCAGTAGTTTTATACATTACGACGCTGTACCATACCCAGAAAACTTTTATGTCGACTGACTGGCCGCGGTAGCCTACGCAATTATATTAGCAATCTGTATGGGAAGAAAACACACAGCAACATTCGCAAACTGGAAAAGTTCAGGAAGAAGAAAGGGAAACTTATAAACGATCTTATCTACTTAAAGAGGTGTTGGGATCATGACATTGTACCTAAATTTCTTCAGCTTAAATTTAACATCGACACTCACAAAGCAAGAAGCATCTACAGATGAGCCAGTAAATCTCTTCTGAAGGAGCGTATTCAGCAGGTATGAAGAGAACTTGACTTCAACAACAAACAGTTGTTGCAAATACATCTTCTGCTATCAGCTACGTTATCGCCTTCCGACTGGAATGACGTCGACAGAATCACTCAACTGCATGCACATGCAACTAATGAAACCACCGCCACTCACCAGAAGAAGCAATTTGAGCAGCTAGCAAAGATGAGTTTATAAAGAAGCATAATAATGTTGAAGATAAACTGGGTTTCAAACTGTTACAGGGTGTATACATGGACAAGGAAAAAAATTCCCGGTTAAAAATTCACTTACTCCCGGATGAAAACACACTTTTTCAGTGTTATTAAGTGACAGTATATTTTCCCTCGGAACTGTAAAACTTATCAACTCTTTGAATGGTTATGTTTTCATATACGGAATAGAATTTCCCGGCACTTTAGAAAAAGAAGCCCAGGGAAGAAAACCCCTTCTGGAAAGATTTTTGTTGTGCAACATCATGTACGCTGTATATTTTCGTATTACGAAAGTATGAATTCGAATTCCACGGAACACCACATATTACTTCCCGAAACATGTAATCGAGATTGCGATGCGCTTTTGAAAGCCACTCATAGCTCATGTCATGTGATCCCGCCAGCCGATGACAGCGGATATTCAGACCACAGGACAGGTGATGTAGTCAGCTAATAGCAACATCATTGTTAAGTAGCCGGGATACACAAACAGGAAAAGTTAATGTTTTAAATTAATATACATAGTGTTGCTACAAGAAAAGCAAAGCTTTCACATATAATGTTATTTTTTGCGCGTGTTAAACTTTAAGGTATACCACACAAATGTTCCAGTAAAAATTTTAGACGAGTCCAGTGACTTGTCCTCAAAGTTTTCCACAAAAAAATTAGCTACCGCAGAGGAGAGAGAGCTTTCCGTAGCACTACATCAATTTGCTCATAATGACATGAATGTCTTATCTTCTGGGCTGGAAATACTTTTAAATGGCTCGTCATCAAACGCTCTGTGATTCAAGAAATTCATCGTACATTCTCGCACATACACTACTGGAAATTGAAATAAGAACACCGTGAATTCATTGTCCCAGGAAGGGGAAACTTTATTGACACATTCCTGGGGTCAGATACATCACATGATCACACTGACAGAACCACAGGCACATAGACACAGGCAACAGAGCATGCACAATGCCGGCACTAGTACAGTGTATATCCACCTTTCGCAGCAATGCAGGCTGCTATTCTCCCATGGAGACGATCGTAGAGATGCTAGATGTAGTCCTGTGGAACGGCTTGCCATGCCATTTCCACCTGGCGCCTCAGTTGGACCAGCGTTCGTGCTGGACGTGCAGACCGCGTGAGACGACGCTTCATCCAGTCCCAAACATGCTCAATGGGGGACAGATCCGGAGATATTGCTGGCCAGGGAAGTTGACTTACACCTTCTAGAGCACATTGGGTGGCACGGGATACATGCGGACGTGCGTTGTCCTATTGGGACAGCAAGTTCCCTTGCCGGTCTAGGAATGGTAGAGCGATGGGTTCGATGACGGTTTGGATGTACCGTGCACTATTCAGTGTCCCCTCGACGATCACCAGTGGTGTACGGCCAGTGTAGGAGATCACTCCCCACACCATGATGCCGGGTGTTGGCCCTGTGTGCCTCGGTCGTATGCAGTCCTGATTGTGGCGCTCACCTGCACGGCGCCAAACACGCATACGACCATCATTGGCACCAAGGCAGAAGCGACTCTCATCGCTGAAGACGACACGTCTCCATTCGTCCCTCCATTCACGCCTGTCGCGACACCACTGGAGGCGGGCTGCCCGATGTTGGGGCGTGAGCGGAAGACGGCCTAACGGTGTGCGGGACCGTAGCCCAGCTTCATGGAGACGGTTGCGAATGGTCCTCGCCGATACCCCAGGAGCAACAGTGTCCCTAATTTGCTGGGAAGTGGCGGTGCGGTCCTCTACGGCACTGCGTAGGATCCTACGGTCTTGGCGTGCATCCGTGCGTCGCTGCGGTCCGGTCCCAGGTCGACGGGCACGTGCACCTTCCGCCGACCACTGGCGACAACATCGATGTACTGTGGAGACCTCACGCCCCACGTGTTGAGCAATTCGGCGGTACGTCCACCCGGCCTCCCGCATGCCCACTATACGCCCTCTCTCAAAGTCCGTCAACTGCACATACGGTTCACGTCCACGCTGTCGCGGCATGCTACCAGTGTTAAAGACTGCGATGGAGCTCCGTATGCCACGGCAAACTGGCTGACACTGACGGCGGCGGTGCACAAATGCTGCGCAGCTAGCGCCATTCGACGGCCAACACCGCGGTTCCTGGTGTGTCCTCTGTGCCGTGCGTGTGATCATTGCTTGTACAGCCCTCTCGCAGTGTCCGGAGCAAGTATGGTGGGTCTGACACACCGGTGTCAATGTGTTCTTTTTTCCATTTCCAGGAGTGTAGTTCAACTTGCGAAAAAGGAAATTTACTTTGAAAGCAACGCTTTTGAAACCACCATTCGCAATATTTTCCCGCGACCTGTTAGAAATAGATTCGTTTCAGTAGTCGTCAGAGAGCGCCAGATAACTGGTCCCACCGCGCTTTGGCAGCTGCTACGATGCAGGAAGCCCGTATGTTCGTACGTGCAAATCATTAAAAGATCTTACTTCATAAAAGAAAAGAGACGTCAGAGGATACTCCAAGAGCAGCGGAATTTCGTGAACCATACTGAAATGGGACATTTAAAGTGCATACTTAAAGAGCACATTCGTATATCTAGATTTCCAATGAAGTAGGCCTCGACCTGATATTAAGCTTTTCAGCGTGGGTTTCGGGATGTAAATTTTCTTTGAGTACCAGTACTGTATTAACTCATTTTTGATTCTTTATTGTGGCATAATGCCATCCGTGCTAGAAGATGAAAATGTGCGCCTGAAATGCAGCGAACAGTAGAAATTTGCCAATAGAGAGGAACTAAACACTTCGTTTCAAACACATTGACTGCCTCAGCGTAAAAAGTTAATAAAAGTCAAATTTCTGTAGCAAACCGACAGAACTAACTTCATTGTTCTACAAGGCGATTAATGCATGACCGCTAGAAAAGTGGAAATAAAATAAAATCTGAAACTAATAACGTGTATTAGCCTTCTGTGATTACGTGACTGTATTTTAATTCACTTAATAGCTCCTGGCCACAGAAATCCATTTTGTTTTCATTTGACGTGAGAGCAGTAAATGAAGAGGAAACAGCAAAATCACTAAATGTAAACACGGGTCACGTGGAGACTACACACTTGCCCAATGTAACTCAGACTGCTCTGCACATCAGCCCTGGATCTACGATATTTCCGAACCGGGGCAATACTAAGATAGTAGCCCCCCCCCCTTCCCTCCCCCCACCCTCGAGCGTTTGAGATACGATGTCAAAATCTTAAATACGTTCATTTTGTAGCGCACATCTTTCTGAAGAGTCTGATACATAAAAGATATATGTTCGAGGAAATGTAAGACATGTTATTTGGTCTTAAGTGTGCCACCCTCTTCATACAGCATTCTTTTATCGCACGTCACTGCATTTCGCTCCGTGGAATTGAAACGTGTATATTTTGTATACGTGTATACTTTGTACTGGATGCCATCAAACTATATTCAGAACAGAACAGTGGAAATTAAAATGTCCCGTGGTGCCCGTCCTTCTCCCAGTCGCTCGATTTGACATCCTGCCCACTTTTTTTTTTTTAGGAAAAAAAACTCGCAATTAATACTGGATGGGATTATTTGTAACCGGGAGAAAAAGAACTCTTCAGAAAATTTGCACTCTTTATTGCCTGTTAGCCAATAACTTTGTTTTGGGTGACATAAAATTAAATATAGGACATAAAACCAGTAAAGACAACAGACAAGCAAGACAGTACACATTCCTTCAATCCTTAGCTCCTTAGGAAGGTAGACGAGATACTGGCAGAAGTAAAGCAGTGAGACCGGGCGTGAGTCGTGCTTCGGTAGCTCAGATGGTAGAGCACTTGCCCGCGAAAGGCAAGGGTCCCGAGTTCGAGTCTCGGTCGGGCACACAGTTTTAATCTGCCAGGAAGTTTCTTAGCTCCTAGCATTGTTTTCTCTCTACTCTTGCTACAGCTTTACATGGCGTGCTTTCCTTTTTGAGAAAGAATCTGTTACCTCATCAAAGTTCATCAAACGTGCTGCTATATGAAAAATCGAAATATCGTTGTCTAATACTGCGTAAGCTGTTAATATAAATAGTACCAAAGACTGGTGTGGTTTCTCGATCTGATTACGTCTATTTTGTCACTGTCTGCTAGATAAAACAAAATAGGCCTTTCTAACACTGCAGAAATTGTAACATATTCCAAATAAACGAGACTGTTTTGGCACATATGGTCATTTTTATAACACGACAGAACATAATTCACCAAGACCAACATACAATGCCTATTAAGCCTACCACAAGCAAATAGCTTAATGTTAGGAAATAGTTCCACATTTCATTTATAGCTCCAGTTTCTCAAGCATGAGATCGAAAAGTAGTAGTACAAGATTTTTATATAAATTTGGAATCGTCATATTCTTCCCCAATTGGTGTGATGTCCCCGTTTCTTCTCCTTCTTCGTTCCAACAAGATTTTCATGACTAATTCTGGAACTATTCCTGCCTTTGTCAAAATTTATTCGCCGGTTAACTTCACTAACCCTGCCAGAATCACCTGTTTAGTTATCCCTGAATATTTTCCGGTTAGGCGTTATGTTCGTACAAACTACCTTCCGCGCTACTTCCAGAACAGAAGTTAAGTGGCTGCTAGACGGGGCGTGTACAGTCTTAGACAATAAAACTGACCGCCGGCCGGCCGCCACAGAGACTAAGTCCGAGTCATTCACTTAAGGTGGCAAATAGAACTGACCGCCCCTGGCAACTCTAAGTCCGGCAATCTGCACAATCTGGCAACACTGTAAGATGCGGAAGTGTCAGGAGGAAGTGTTATCTACTTCCGAGACGTTGTCGGACTACGTGAGCCCGTGGTCTAGTGGCAAGCGTCGTGCGTTCTAAACTTATAGTCGCCTGTTCGCGTCCAACTGTATATATATATTTTTTTACCACAGTCGGTCTAAAGTTATGAGTCTGACTGAACATCGAAGACAATTCGCTTAACATTCTACCCACCAGCAATAACAAATATTCCAGAAACAATTCCGCAGGATAGCTAGTGGCTGCGTGCGATCATAACAGCTTACGCTCGAGCGTTTCCTCGCGCTGCAGTGGCTACCGGCCACCGGCCAGACGCCACCCGCCGCCTGAAATCCGGCGCCGCCCAGGTGAACGCGTCGCGACGCTGTCAGTTTGTGTCTCAACTGTCGTTTTCGAGTTTGAAGTTCTAGTTATCATCTGGCAGTTAAGCAATGGATTTTGCAAACTTGAAAATCATGAAATACAGCTAAGCATTGTAAAATTGAGTCGTAAGTGGAAATAGGTGTAACATCTGCAACACAACGTTTACTTTTGGTACAACGGAGGGGTGAATGCAGAGGAGGCAGCTAGAAAGATTTGAATTGTGTGTGGAGCGACTGATTTTGGGAAAAATACGCCAGAAAAAGATATTCTTGTTTCAACAAAGATCGTTCTGGCAAGAATGATTTTCCACATTAAGGAAGTCTCGACTACTGATATATGTGATAGATTACCATTTTACCATCATGCGACATTTGCATTCAACAGGCAAAGTTCAGAAGTCTGGTGTAGGAGTACTGCATGCTCTAATTCCAAACAACAAAAATCAACGGAGTGACTATTATTGAACGTCATCAGGTCGCTCATTGAGCATTCGTATGCAGTACTGTTACTGGTGACGTGTTATGATGCCTTTATCGTTAACTTCCTAAGAAGAAATGAAAGGCTGAGCCCCTCCAAAAGACATAAACTCGAGCAAAGAGTAGTATGAACATAATATTTTACATCTGATAGCTCCAAATGTGTGTTTTGGGCTACGAATTCTGCCCCAAGGGCTGTGTGCAACACAGCTGGAATTTGTTGCCAACAACTGAGACACCTTTCGGTCTTAGCGTAAGAAAATCGAGCAACACAACTACATCACATGTGCTACTGTATGATAACGCACTTCTTGATTTGAGAAACAAAACTATCCAGGAGATTGAAATTAAAGTCGTCTCTCAAGCACTTGTATTGATAGAGAAGTCCTCTCTCAAGCACTTGTCCCTCTCGTCATATATTCGTAAAGATTTACCTTTCCCGCTCTAATCGATCGACCGTCAACGCAATTCATTTCTAGACGAAAATACTCTTAAAACTACTCTGGTATAATGATATTGTTGGAACCAGTAGGTTTCTACTGGCGTAGAATTTGTAAACAACTTTACCATTGTCAGATCGTTTTAGATATCGTGAAAGAAAATTCTTTTGCTGATTAATTTCTCTTTGATGATTACTGTTGCGTTTAGTAAACTAATGGAAAATCCAATTAAAATATTCACTGTACTAATGCAAATTAAATTCAGCTTACTACAGAAACATCACGACGGCAGACTATCTTAATAAAGCATTAAGTACCTGTAAGACGATTGAGCCTATTTTAACACGAATTAGTAGGACATTACCGACTTTTGACTTCGAAAAGATCTGTATTTACTTCATCTCCTGTATCGTTCAAAATTATTATGAAAATGTGGCATTTCATAGATAAAATTATGTATTCACAACAGCAAAAAATATGTCGTCATTATGAATTTGGCGGTACCGTAAGGTTTTCGGTCTGACACTGAGGGTTACTGAAAGTAGCAAGGCACATTTTGCTCGATCGTTGTCTTACGATTCCCTTATTGCGTTTGTATCTGCCTGCTTGTAGCTCTGCTACAAAAGAATTAAAAATCTGGCTCTCAGCGAGTCTCGAAAGGCGATCGAAAGCAGCTTGCACCTGGTAGCCAAACATGTTTCTTGGGAACAGGCTACTTCCTAAAGTGGGAAGACATTCTTTTGTGGTTGAATTGTTGGCAGATGTCAGTCAGACGTGTGCCGTTGGTCTAAGCGTTTCGGTGTGTTGAATTTGTACCAATTATTTTTCTACAGGTTTTTTCTGTCCCAAATAGAGATTGAAGTCTCCCATTAGTATTTTCACGTCATCTTGGTGAATTTTGCTCATAGTATTTTCGAGTGTATATCTTTTATAGGGGCTCTGAATGAGCATAGTCATAAGTCGATTGTTGATGGATGTGATTTCTTTGACAGAGTTGATGATAGATCTGTGTTCGAGAAATGCAGTGCCGAAGATTGGTACGCCTTTCGCTACCTTTCGTTGTATTTTTTGGCGGACGATTTCTTTTGTGAGATTATTGTGGTTTCTTGTTTGGATCAATGTATCGATGTTTAGTTTTCAAATGAATGTTTTCTGCTTGTAGGGAAATTTACCAGAGATCTTCGATATTCTCTGCCGTGCTAACCTGGACTCCCCAGAGTGCGAAAATCCAACTGCCGCCTATCGGTGGCCAGGTTGTGTACCACCTGGGGTAAAGTTACCTTTGCTTGCATAGTTCATGTTTTCTTGTGTTTCATTGGTTTGGCATGGGTGATACCAGAACCGGACAGGACCAGAGGGTGTTGAAGCCTTTGGAAGCAAATACTTTCAGCCAAGCTCATTGAGATAACAGACGGTGAGTAGCCGTTCAGGACTGTGTTAGTATTTGGTTCACCCCAAGTATTTGATTTCCTCGGTACCACCCATATGGGGGACGGTTTCCCCTATCGGCCACACGGGATTCTTATTATTATTATGTCATCAGCAAATCTGATACGGAGTATCTTCCCTCCACTGAAATAGATGTGTATTGTTCGATTCAATATTTCCATCAGATAAATATGGGTTATAATTACGTTACATTGCTGCTACTCGACATATTTCTCACTTTTTCTTAGACAGTTGCTAGCTGTTACTCCATCATAGGAATTTATGTGCGCTGCATTGTTGCAGTACAGAAGTTCAAATTATCCCATTTCTATAATTTCATTTCGATACAAGATCGTCCTAATCGGATTCAGCCAGTCCTGTCTTAATTTGGATATCCGACTACGACTCTCATCATATGATAGAATGGGTGAACCACATTCTTAATCGGACTGTTGAATCCAGATCACTTATCTATGACAGGGCCTGAATTCTTAAACACTGTGGAAAATAATAATCCAATGCGATTATTACAAATACGTTATTTAAATATAAATATATGAACTAACGAGATAACAGTTTATTTACAGGAGCAGAGACCCATCCATCATAGCAGGGCAGCGTGAGATTCGTTTTAGGGCCAGATAGACAGCTGGGGAACTGACTGGTGCATGTTTGTTCAACACACAGTAGTTGTCATCCTCACTGGAAAACAATGACTATTTGCGTGTGTGTGTGTGCGTGTGTGTGTGTGCGCGCGCCCGCGCGCGCGCGTGTGTGTGTGTGTGTGTGTGTGTGTGTGTGTGTGTGTGTGTGTATTTTCGTGTTAACGCAGAGGTAACAAGGTCATTGCCATGTGTCCCTACAAATGCAAGCGACCTTTGGACGAATATAGAAAACGTATGGTGGGAAGGAAACCATCACGCTACACTGTCGATGACTTAATGAAATCAATTCCCCTACGCCCTCGAGAAATCTTACGTAATGATCGTGGGTGGGTTGGTTACTAAAAGTATACTAGCCCACAAAGCCCATGTGGACAATTATCTGATAATCGGTCAAGCTTTGCTTTGTCGCAGCTCTTTAGCATACAACAAGTCCATTTACGTTCACTCCCCTCCTTACAATTCTTGCAATGCAAGGTAATTGAAAAATCTCATCAACTCTACGCCAACTCAGGAACTGACTGGTGCATGTGTTGTTCAACCCACAGTAGTTGTCACCCTCACTGGAATCAATGACTGTTTGTGTTTGTGTGTGTGTGTTAGCGCACATGTGTGTATTCAGCGATGACTGCCAGCTGCCACAACACTTCACAGAATCCTTGCGGCAGGCAACACAACTGTGCGTGCACTTCAGACTTCATTCAGTGAGACGTCAGGAGACGGATGAAAACGTCAAATTAACGTCGCTTTCCGCGCGCGAGCGTGTGTGTGTGTGTGTGTGTGTGTGTGTGTGTGTGTGTGCGTGCGTGCGTGCGTGCGTGCGCGCGTGTGTGTGTTTTCGTGTTAACGCACAATCTGAATCAATACTATTAACATTAGAGAGACAACCAACAATAAATATTGCATCAAATATGACTGTAAAGTATTTTAATGCGATGGGAAGTTACGAACTGAATTTTTATCCATCCCACGTCCTGCGTATTACTTTAAGTAAGATGTATTAACTCCATAGTATCGTTAGCAGAGACAGTGCGCTCTTGTTGTCGAGGCTCGCGACAAGTGCAGCGATCAGCAGTGCCCAATGCCGCCGCGATTTGTTTATGTTGGCTGAGCGTGGACACTGCAGCAGACGCTTCGCCCTAAATAAGGAGAAATCCCCCTTGCTCTGACTGCAGCGAGCGGATATCACTGCCTGCGTGTTCTTATAGTAACCAACGTGAGACTCTACTTACAGGTGCCATGGAGCAATTCTACATCTACATCTACATTGATACTCCGCAAGCCACCCAACGGTGTGTGGCGGAGGGCACCTTACGTGCCACTGTCATTACCTCCCTTTCCTGTTCCAGTCGCGTATGGTTCGCGGGAAGAACGACTGTCTGAAAGCCTCCGTGCGCGCTCTAATCTCTCTAATTTTACATTCGTGATCTCCTCGGGAAGTATAAGTAGGGGGAAGCAATATATTCGATACCTCATCCAGAAACGCATCCTCTCGAAACCTGGCGAGCAAGCTACACCGCGATGCAGAGCGCCTCTCTTGCAGAGTCTGCCACTTGAGTTTATTAAACATCTCCGTAACGCTATCACGGTTACCAAATAACCCAGTGACGAAACGCGCCGCTCTTCTTTGGATCTTCTCTATCTCCTCCGTCAGACCGATCTGGTACGGATCCCACACTGATGAGCAATACTCAAGTATAGGTCGAACGAGTGTTTTGTAAGCCACCTCCTTTGTTGATGGACTACATTTTCTAAGCACTCTCCCAATGAATCTCAACCTGGTACCCGCCTGCAATGACTGCAACGGGTATCATGTCATTAGTCACCAGAATATTAACCAGTGATGAAATGTCCACTCTATTTGAATCCCGAGAAAATAGGAACCTTCTCACAAAGGAATGTGAGGTGATATCAAAATATATCCAACATACAAAAATTAATTGGAGGGCTTTCATGTATGTAGTAATAGCACACAAGGAAATATTATATCTTGTAAGCGTATATTTCATTTCCTCTTCTCATATTAACGCCCTTGTTTTAATATGAAGTGAGAAAATAAACACGAAAAACTAAAGCTCCTGAGAAGCATATAAGTCATTTCCTCTTCTCATATCACAACTTTTGTTTTAGTATGAAGTAAAAAAATAAACAGTTTAGAGTTCTGAAGCATAATATGACACCACATTCTTATCGTACGCGCTATCGGAAACGCCAAAAGCAGGGAGCTGTCCATTCTTTTGTCCAACAGTCTGTTTCCTTTCATGTATTACTCCCGCTAGGAGATTCTTATTTAAGGACTTGTGGGCATCAAGTTCTTCAGCAGAACAAGCCTTATGTTATAGTGCTAATTACGGTATGGAAAAAATGCAGCAAAGACGAGTTCCGCTAGAGCAGTGAGGATATTTGCACATGTGTGTATTCAGCAATGACTGCCAGCTGCCACAACACTTCACAGAATCCTTGTGGCAGGCAACACAACTGTGCGTGCACTTCAGACTTCATTCAGTGAGACGTCAGGAGATGGATGAAAACGTCAAATTAACGTCGCTTTCCGAGTCGTATTCAATCCAGAATGAGGTGTTACTAAGGTAGTTGAGCGTTCTAGCAATTACACTTTTATGATTTCCATATGAGTATTTCGAAAGCCAAAAGAACCCGTTAGTGTGAAACTATCGGGAACTGCATTAATATCAAACTGCAAGAACTTGAGACAGTACGTGGACTCTTCTCTTCGCTGGGTGACCTATTACTGTTATTTAGCATTCTCTCCGTCCTAGTCGTATTGCAAATGGAACTTCAGAGGCGCTTTCCGCTATTCTTGATAAACATCAGCAACCTGTAACCACTGAGAGTCACAACTGCGTGATGATAATGGTTCAGGTTGTCAGTAGTTGTGGTGGTTTTATGCTGTCAAACTGCTTACAGTAACGTTAATGGTGGCGCACATAATTTAGCGCTGACTACCTACTTAAGTAAAGATAGTGTTGTGGCGTCATCGCTTGTCTTTATTTGGCCTCAGATTGAGTAATCCGATTCAACTAACATAGTACTCCAATCGCGGGCTCCTAATATAGTATGACAGCAGAGATTATCGCGTGGGTATTATATTATTTCTGCAATGAAATGCTTAACAAATCTTACCCTCAGCTATGCAGCTGGAATCACTCATTACACAGGTACTCCATGTTGCACTTGGTTAAGTCATCAGTTCGCTGCAATCCTGCTTGTACTGTTCATAAATACTCGTATGCTTCCGAAATGGTTCAAATGGCTCTGAGCACTATGGGACTTAACTTCTGAGGTTATCAGTCCGCTAGAACTTAGAACTACTTAAACCTAACTAGCCTAAGGACCTCAGACACATCCATGTCCGAGACAGGATTCGAACCTGCGACTGTAGCGCCTGGAACCGCTCGGCGACCCCGGCCTGCATACTTGTACACTGACCATTCGTTATTTGACTAAATATGAACTACAATCTGATTCGCATATATATGACATCGGCTAGCGTTAGCACAAAGGTATGACTAAGGGTTGGATGCCGTTGAAGTCCTGTTACATTGATGGCAAGACAAATGTTCGCAAATCACCTCTATTGCCTCAAAAAGAATTGCATCTTAAATATCGAAGGACCGACGACCACACTGTCACAGCGCGTTGAAATACAGCAACGATGGCAGATGAAAATTTGTGACCGACTGGGCTTCGAACACAGACCTCCTGCTTACTAGACAGACGTTCTGATAACTGGACTATTATTTTTTTTTTAATGTTTGAGAAGACTTTCAGCACCAGGTAGGCGGAGGCAAAGAGGGCAGGGGTAGAAGATCCGGTCCTGTCATGGTCCTTCAACAAGGTTCCGCTTCCAGTTGTTAGTGGCCATGTGCTTGGGATTCCCCCTTAACCACAGTCGGAGTCGGAGACTCTCTTGAGTTACATCTAACCAGTGCGCATCTATTGCACTATTGTAAGAACCGAGGTGCAGTATTTTGGTATTAAAATTTTGTAAATTTGTGGTAAGAACTTATGAGACCAAGCTGCTTAGGTCATCGGTCCCTAAGCTTACACATTACTTAATCTAACTTAAACTAACTTACGCTATGGACAACACACACACACCCATGCCGGAGGGAGGATTCGAACCTCCGACGGTGGATACTATGATGACACAGCAGTCAGCCTCTCTGCAGCACCTATCTACACACGCTCCTCATCAGACGCGAATTCCCATTTTTGCCGCATATCACATGCGCGGTACCCCCCGGCCATTGTTCCACTAACTTGCGTCCACACTGTATTCCCGCGAGGGTCGGACGATGTCGTGCGTCTAGCACTGAAAACTTTCGATGACCCGTGGAGACCCAAATAATTATACAGGATGTTTCAGGAGGAATAGTAAATATTCTAGGAGATGGTAGTATAGACAAATTGTTGAAATAATGACATATAACATGCGTCCAATTTTTATTGAACATACAGATAGCTGGGTTCAATGCGTTTCCGTTTCGTATGTTGGTCCTTACAGAACCCAGTTGTCTACACTTCCTTGAAAATGAGCTTCCAGCGTCATTGGAAGAGGTTCATTTGGCTACAAGAATGCGTATGTTCCTCCAGCATGACGGGGCTCCTGCACATTCTAGTCGACAGGTGACACATTATCCAAACCTAACATTTCCTGGAAGATGGATCATTGGATATGGGCACTTTTCTTGGCCTTCAAGGTCCCCGGACCTTATCTCTTTCGATTTTTGCTTGCGGGGATGGTTAAAGGCGGAGTCTACAAAGAAAAAGTAAACCCAAGAGCCGATTTGATCGTTCGGATTATGAATAGTGCAGCCCTCATAAAAGAACGCAAAGACGACCTACACGTGGTGTTATCAAGAGAAGTCAAATGTGCATAGAAGTTGGTGGGGGAAGTTTTGAAAATCAACTTTGAATGTCCTCGTTGCCTTTGCTTTCAGTTTGTTAGGGTTACGTACTAACAGCTGTATCTCTGTACAAAATAAAAAATGGACGCATTTATATGGATTTTTTTATGCAATTCGTCTGTACTACCACCTACTAAAATATCTAATATTCCTCCTGAAACACTCTGTGTATGGATATATGTGTGGTGTCTGTTCTTTCGGACATGTCCGAAAGAAAATGCTTCATGGCATTCTTCAACGACCTTCGGTCGCAGGGGCTGATAGAGATTTCAGAGCTGCTTGGCTGTCTGAATAAAAGTAGATGCTACGATTTTTGTAGGGTCTACTCTAATTCTCCTCCGCGCACATGCTGATAGAAGATACCATGTAATACTGTGGCCATCTTCCCTAAAGAGATTCTAGGCAGTACACCAGACCCGGTGGTTTCATCTGTTTTCGACCTGTCAGTATACAACTATATTATGTCTCCTGAACGGTGTAGCGGTTCGTTCTTCCACTGCTCCCTGCTTCCAACTGTTACATGGCAAGGTTTATTGAAACAGCTAGAAGTTACTGTATAGTTAGTCGGCATTTCCCCAGCCATCGCCATACTGATTTGGGATTCCGTATATTCAAACTATATCCAGTTATTTACAATTTTTAGCCTTTACGTCCCTGCTGTGGCCTCCATTTTAAGCCACAGGTGTAAGGCGGGCATGTCTAGCCTAATATCCATCCCAAGAGTGGATGTCCTGCTAATTCCGTCTGTTTGTGAAAGCAGGCCAGTCTCTGCACTTTGCGAGACTCCCTAGCAGCCACCTTCTGTTCGACTTTGTTCATATTATATGACAATAAATTATCATTGGTATTTTTGCAGAGGTGTATATCCAGTACGTACTGGGTTTAGACCCCAGTTTAACATCCAGCAGCTTCTAGTGCTTATAAGATTATCTTTCGCAGTGGAATATATTCTTTATGTGAGGTGTTCATAATAGTTTCCCATCCAGGGCTACCTCTAGATACACTTCAACCCTCTCTAAAGTTTCATCGAGAAACATAATTTTTCATTATATGTGCTTGACATGCTTCCCTATAAATAATACTACACTAATTTTCGTGCGGCTTGTCTTTAAATACTTTTTCACAATGTTCAGTGCACATAGGTTTAACAATACTATCAAATTTTCTAAGTCTTACTGTGAATAAATCGTCTACTTATTCTTTTCAAGAGTAGTCTCTCGCATTCAGCTCATCTATGAGTTCATTCACCACTAGGTTCTTCATCTCTAACCATTTACTCGAAGGTCGTATTACTAGAACCCCCTCGACATCCAGGAAGATACAGAGAGCATCCAGAAAGGGTAGTGCTTTTTCCACCTTCCCGACAAGTTGGTGAAGTGTTACCTCACATGATTTGCTTCGTAAGTATTATGAAAATGTGGCAGTTCATAGATAAAATTACGTAATCGCAACAACAAAAAAGTATGCCGGCAGAAAATAAAAGTGGCATTATGAATTTGACAGTACCATAAGGTTTTTCGCTTTGACACTAAGGGTTACTAAAAGTAGCAAGACGAATTTTGCTAGAGCGTTGTCTTACCATTCCCTCATTGAATTTGTATCTGCCTGCTTGTAGTTCTGCTACAAAAGAATTAAAAATCTTGCATTTAGCGAGTGTCGAAAGGCGAACAAAGGCAGCGTGCACCTGACAGGCAAGCACGTTACCTAGGAGCTAGCGAACAGGTGCGTGTCTTTGACGTACTTACTGGCTCAGTAGCCGCTATGGCAAATAAATCGCAACATAAGAGACGAGAGTAGTTGTATTTCCCGTGTGAAATCACTTTCGTTGACTCAAAAGCATTAACTGATATCCTTATGTCACGTCTCAAGAGAAAATCACTTACAGTATTCAATTGAAATGACACGATAATATCAAGTGAATTTAGCAGGATAGTTTTGTGCCATCAAGGAAGTAACTCGTCGGTCACAGAGTTGCCAAACATATTCTGCGCTGTTGCCAAGTTTCAGTTATAGTGCCAGGAAGGATACCAGCTGGTGTGTTCTGTGACCGACCTCGGAAGTGACTACAGCTTCATCTCAAAGTTGCTGGTGGCAAGGGCCGCAAGATCCTCATTATATGCCCATGAGTCTTATTCGCATTTCTGTAACTAGGTTTAGAGGCTAGAGTGCAATTACTTGTAATACATCGATGCACTGAATGCAAAGTAAATGTCATATATTAATAACTGCGACAATTATTTGTGTTTTACTGTCTTAATCGGATCGAAACCTTGAAAGCGTATTCACCATACGCGATTCACAATTTTGGAGCTTCTCTAGTGGTTGAGTTGGCAATGCCTCTTTGCTGTACAATCACTGTCATTGGCACATCCACCAGAAGACAAGCATGGCCTGGCTTATTGTTGTCAGCTTTCCTGATGGATATTCTGCCTTTGCTCGAAACGTGAAGACTTAAGGTGAATTCGAACATTCCATATGGCGAAAATTTTATGTTTCTATTCTTCCTGCTCTAACATACAAATAACAGTTACAATAAGCGGCAGAAAAGCGCCTGTGAACCAACAGTTAATGATGCAATCATAATTAGTGCAATCTGACAAGTTCCATCTGTCATCTGATAATTGTGAAAACTACTTTTTCATCTTCACAGCACCGCAGTATGAACTCAAGGGTTTCATAGAATACCTATACTTAATTTCGTTGTGATCGTTTTCAATCACAGTAGGGGAGGAGCAAAACCATCTGACTTGAAACATACTTTTCCAGTGGGATTTGAATCTTTGGTTACGGTTGCAGTAGCACGTCCAGTGAGGTATCAAGAATGTGAGCAATCACTCATTGCTATAGTATAGCCTAGGGCAGAAAGAAGCAGGTTTCCGACAAAGTAAACGATGAGAGACACTGTCGCTGTCACTTATTAAACAGGAATTGTTCAGAAAATTACAACAATATCTAGTAAAATGAGTAGGTTGATGCAGCTCCAGTCCGGCACTATCACTGAGTTGCCAAACGTTTTCCGAATAGCACATATGATATAAATGTGTGTGTGTGTGTGTGTGTGTGTGTGTGTGTGTGTGTGTGCGCGCGTGTATGTCTGTTCTTAGGACGTTTCCGAAGGAACAGACACTACGAATCGAAATAGACAGACTTCTTAATCAATTAAAGATTGAAGGACAGATGTCCAGGCTGTCATGGACATTAAAATAGAACAACAGCGTCAGATGAAAATTTGTGGCTGACCAGATTCGAACCCGAATTTACAAAATTTTAATACCAAAATATTGCATCTCGGTTCTTACAATAGTGCAATAGGTGCGCACTGGTTGGATGTAACTGAACAGAGACTCCAACTCGGATTGTAGTTAAGGGCGAATCCCAAGCGCAAGGCCACGAACAATTGGGAGCGGAAACTTAATGTCATCAGAACCTTGTTCAAGGACCATGACATGAGATCGTTAGATCGACTGCACAAAGTTCAGATTATAAATACATACATACTTAGAAAAATATATTACGTCGGAGCAGTCTTACCGATACTGCAGGTCACTGCACATAAAAATATAAGCTGTAGCCTCTTGGTATCTGTGGAAACAAAATATCATCAAAGTATCCTTCGACACAGCGACTTTGCAGAGGCAAAACAGAGGACTTGGAATTAAAGACGTGCTTTTAAACTAATACACGCCACTAAGACAGGCATCACGAAACTTCTGTTCCTCTCGTTAGATCCTGGGGATAGGAACGCTCCTGTTAATGTAGCACGCCAGCCTAGATTACGTCCGAAAGTACTATGGCGTTTGGAGCTGTATAAGACTTCCACGAGCACAAACCAACGCTAGAACCGTTTATGATTATATTACCAGACATCGTCTTCACAAACCAATTCCGGTAACTTAACCTACAAAATACTGGAGGAACGTCTGGAAAAATATCAACAATAAAATTATACCAACCAGAGTAAGTGTCGTATGGTGCGACTTTGTAAACGAAACGATACCCACAGCGGAACGATTATGTAAAATCATACGGTGACAAATGACGTCTTGTAGAAACTGTAGCGCACATCTTCTCATGTGAAAATAGAATCAGAATTTGGAACTGGACTTCGAAGAAGTTAGCACTGTCAATAGAACCGCAGAAAGTCAAATACCGATAACTGAAGCTTTACAACCCGACTGGAAATGTTACCCGTCCGCAAAGAATAACAGTTATTCGTGGCTTCTGGGACAGTTTGTGTTTTACGTCATAACAAACAAAACTTAGTAGAGTATATGTTCTATATTGTAGTAGAACATTTCAAGCTGAAGAAGAGTAACAAATATAAGGAATGGTTTTAAATTTTTTATCTACAAAGAGGTGGGCACTTTCATTCATTAGAAGAGGAATACTATTCGTTCACTTTTTTTATTCCTGGAATACTCTTTTACGTTGGATCTAAAATCAGAACTGTTCTAATTTGGCAAAACCCCACCGGCTCCGAAATTTCTTTTATTTGTTGAAAAATATATGGCTTCCTTACAGACCTCATATGCATCCAGTGCATAATAAATTAAAATATGAATATATTTCTGAATGAATGTTGTTATGGATTTTTCCGTCACCCTTTCCATTGTTATAAGTTATGTTCTACAAGGAACGCACTCCACTGGAGGCGGCAATCTGTAATTTATTTTACCTAAATTACTACTTCAGTTTTGTTCTACAATTTAAAAGAATATGTGGGTGCAAGCATGGAATACGTGGGAATAATAGCAGCTGCTCAGTACAGGTATGGGAGACGCATTGTGGCCAGGCCTCAGTTAACTTTAATATATATTCATATATATTCATATTTTAATTTATTATGCACTGGATGCATATGAGGTCTGTAAGGAAGCCATATATTTTTCAACAAATAAAAGAAATTTCGACCCCTACCCTCTTTGCCTCCGCCTACCTGGTGCTGAAAGTCTTCTCAAACTTTAAACAAAAAAATAATAGTCCAGTTATCAGAACGTCTATCTAGTAAGCAGGAGGTCTGTGTTCGAAGCCCAGTCGGTCACAAATTTTCATCTGCCGTCGTTGCTGTATTTCAACGCGCTGTGACAGTGTGGTCGTCGGTCCTTCGATATTTAAGATGCAATTCTTTTTGAGGCAATAGAGGTGATTTGCGAACATTTGTCTTCCCATCAATGTAACAGGACTTCAACGGCATCCAACCCTTAGTCATACCTTTGTGCCAACGCTAGCCGATGTCATATATATGCGAATCAGATTGTAGTTCATATTTAGTCAAATAACGAATGGTCAGTATACAAGTATGCAGGCCGGTGTGGCCGAGCGGTTCCAGGCGCTACAGTCGCAGGTTCGAATCCTGTCTCGGACATGGTTGTGTCTGAGGTCCTTAGGCTAGTTAGGTTTAAGTAGTTCTAAGTTCTAGCGGACTGATAACCTCAGAAGTTAAGTCCCATAGTGCTCAGAGCCATTTGAACCATTTCGGAAGCATACGAGTATTTATGAACAGTACAAGCAGGATTGCAGCGAACTGATGACTTAACCAAGTGCAACATGGAGTACCTGTGTAATGAGTAATTCCAGCTGCATAGCTTAGGGTAAGATTTGTTAAGCATTTCATTGCAGAAATAATATAATACCCGCGCGATAATCTCTGCTGTCATACTACACTCCTGGAAATGGAAAAAAGAACACATTGACACCGGTGTGTCAGACCCACCATACTTGCTCCGGACACTGCGAGAGGGCTGTACAAGCAATGATCACACGCACGGCACAGCGGACACACCAGGAACCGCGGTGTTGGCCGTCGAATGGCGCTAGCTGCGCAGCATTTGCGCACCGCCGCCGTCAGTGTCAGCCAGTTTGCCGTGGCATACGGAGCTCCATCGCAGTCTTTAACACTGGTACCATGCCGCGACAGCGTGGACGTGAACCGTATGTGCAGTTGACGGACTTTGAGCGAGGGCGTATAGTGGGCATGCGGGAGGCCGGGTGGACGTACCGCCGAATTGCTCAACACGTGGGGCGTGAGGTCTCCACAGTACATCGATGTTGTCGCCAGTGGTCGGCGGAAGGTGCACGTGCCCGTCGACCTGGGACCGGACCGCAGCGACGCACGGATGCACGCCAAGACCGTAGGATCCTACGCAGTGCCGTAGGGGACCGCACCGCCACTTCCCAGCAAATTAGGGACACTGTTGCTCCTGGGGTATCGGCGAGGACCATTCGCAACCGTCTCCATGAAGCTGGGCTACGGTCCCGCACACCGTTAGGCCGTCTTCCGCTCACGCCCCAACATCGGGCAGCCCGCCTCCAGTGGTGTCGCGACAGGCGTGAATGGAGGGACGAATGGAGACGTGTCGTCTTCAGCGATGAGAGTCGCTTCTGCCTTGGTGCCAATGATGGTCGTATGCGTATTTGGCGCCGTGCAGGTGAGCGCCACAATCAGGACTGCATACGACCGAGGCACACAGGGCCAACACCCGGCATCATGGTGTGGGGAGCGATCTCATACACTGGCCGTACACCACTGGTGATCGTCGAGGGGACACTGAATAGTGCACGGTACATCCAAACCGTCAACGAACCCATCGTTCTACCATTCCTAGACCGGCAAGGGAACTTGCTGTTCCAACAGGACAATGCACGTCCACATATATCCCGTGCCACCCAACGTGCTCTAGAAGGTGTAAGTCAACTACCCTGGCCAGCAAGATCTCCGGATCTGTCCCCCATTGAGCATGTTTGAGACTGGATGAAGCGTCGTCTCACGCGGTCTGCACGTCCAGCACGAACACTGGTCCAACTGAGGCGCCAGGTGGAAATGGCATGGCAAGCCGTTCCACAGGACTACATTCAGCATCTCTACGATCGTCTCCATGGGAGAATAGCAGCCTGCATTGCTGCGAAAGGTGGATATACACTGTACTAGTGTCGACATTGTGCATGCTCTGTTGCCTGTGTCTATGTGCCTGTGGTTCTGTCAGTGTGATCATGTGATGTATCTGACCCCAGGAATGTGTCAATAAAGTTTCCCCTTCCTGGGACAATGAATTCACGGTGTTCTTATTTCAATTTCCAGGAGTGTATATTAGGAGCCCGCGATTGGAGTACTATGTTAGTTGAATCGGATTACTCAATCTGAGGCCAAATAAAGACAAGCGATGACGCCACAACCATATCTTTACTTAAGTAGGTAGTCAGCGCTAAATTATGTGCGCCACCATTAACGTTACTGTAAGCAGTTTGACAGCATAACACCACCACAACTACTGACAACCTGAACCATTATCATCACGCAGTTGTGACTCTCAGTGCTTACAGGTTGCTGATGTTTATCAAGAATAGCGGAAAGCGCCTCTGAAGTTCCATTTGCATTACGACTAGGACGGAGAGGATGCTAAATAACAGTAATAGGTCACCCAGCGAAGAGAAGAGTCCACGTATTGTCTCAAGTTCTTGCAGTTTGATATTAATGCAGTTCCCGATAGTTTCACACTAACGGGTTCTTTTGGCTTTCGAAATACTCATATGGAAATCATAAAAGTGTAATTGCTAGAACGCTCAACTACCTTAGTAACACCTCATTCTGAATTGAATACGACTCGGAAAGCGACGTTAATTTGACGTTTTCATCCATCTCCTGACGTCTCACTGAATGAAGTCTGAAGTGCACGCACAGTTGTGTTGCCTGCCGCAAGGATTCTGTGAAGTGTTGTGGCAGCTGGCAGTCATTGCTGAATACACACATGTGCAAATATCCTCACTGCTCTAGCGGAACTCGTCTTTGCTGCATTTTTTCCATACCGTAATTAGCACTATAACATAAGGCTTGTTCTGCTGAAGAACTTGATGCCCACAAGTCCTTAAATAAGAATCTCCTAGCGGGAGTAATACATGAAAGGAAACAGACTGTTGGACAAAATAATGGACAGCTCCCTGCTTTTGGCGTTTCCGATAGCGCCTACGATAAGAATCTGGTGTCATATTATGCTTCAGAACTCTAAACTGTTTATTTTTTTACTTCATACTAAAACAAAAGTTGTGATATGAGAAGAGGAAATGACTTATATACTTCTCAGGAGCTTTAGTTTTTCGTGTTTATTTTCTCACTTCATATTAAAACAAGGGCGTTAATATGAGAAGAGGAAATGAAATATACGCTTACAAGATATAATATTTCCTTGTGTGCTATTACTACGTACATGAAAGCCCTGCAGTTAATTTTTGTATGTTGGATATATTTTGATATCACCTCACATTCCTTTGTGAGAAGGTTCCTATTTTCTTGGGATTCAAATAGAGTGGACATTTCATCACTGGTTAATATTCTGGTGACTAATGACATGATACCCGTTGCAATTGCTCCATGGCACCTGTAAGTAGAGTCTCACGTTGGTTACTATAAGAACACGCAGGCAGTGATATCCGCTCACTGCAGTCAGAGCAAGGGGGATTTCTCTCTGTTTAGGGCGAAGCGTCTGCTGCAGTGTCCACGCTCAGCCAACATAAACAAATCGCGGCGGCATTGGGCACTGGTGATCGCTGCACTTGTCGCGAGCCCCGACAACAAGAGCGCACTGTCTCTGCTAACGATACTATGGAGTTAATACATCTTACGTAAGGAATACGCAGGACGTGGGATGGATAAAAATTCAGTTTGTAACTTCCCATCGCATTAAAATACTTTACAGTCATATTTGATGCAATATTTATTGTTGGTTGTCTCTCTAATGTTAATAGTATTGATTCAGATTGTGCGTTAACACGAAAACACACACACGCGCGCACGCACGCACGCACGCACACACACACACTCACACACACACGCTCGCGCGCGGAAAGCGACGTTAATTTGACGTTTTCATCCGTCTCCTGACGTCTCATTGAATGAAGTCTGAAGTGCACGCACAGTTGTGTTGCCTGCCGCAAGGATTCTGTGAAGTGTTGTGGCAGCTGGCAGTCATCGCTGAATACACACATGTGCGCTAACACACACACACAAACACAAACAGTCATTGATTCCAGTGAGGGTGACAACTACTGTGGGTTGAACAACACATGCACCAGTCAGTTCCTGAGTTGGCGTAGAGTTGATGAGATTTTTCAATTACCTTGCATTGCAAGAATTGTAAGGAGGGGAGTGAACGTAAATGGACTTGTTGTATGCTAAAGAGCTGCGACAAAGCAAAGCTTGACCGATTATCAGATAATTGTCCACATGGGCTTTGTGGGCTAGTATACTTTTAGTAACCAACCCACCCACGATCATTAAGTAAGATTTCTCGAGGGCGTAGGGGAATTGATTTCATTAAGTCATCGACAGTGTAGCGTGATGGTTTCCTTCCCACCATACGTTTTCTATATTCGTTCAAAGGTCGCTTGCATTTGTAGGGACACATGGCAATGACCTTGCTACCTCTGCCTACATATTCTCTATCTGGTTGATATTCGGTGATCGCGGAACAAACGGCAACAGCTTTATCCTCTCTTGACCCTGAAACCAATCTAGCACTGCTTTACTATGATGGATGGGTCTCTGGTCCTGTAAATTCATTGTTATCTCGTTAGTTCATATATTTATATTTAAATAACTTATAATTTTCCACAGTGTTTATGAGTTCATTCCCTGTCATAGATAAGTGATCTGGATTCATCAGTCCGATTAAGAATGTGGTTCGCCCAGTGTACCATATGATGAAAGTCGTAAACGGATATCCACATTAAGACTGACTGGCTGAATCCGATTAGGACGATCTTGTATCGAAATGAAATTACAGAAATCGGATAATTTGAACGTCTGTATTGCAACAATTCTGCGCACATAAATTCCTATGATGGAGTAACAGCTAGCAACTGTCTAAGAAAAAGTGAGAAATATTTCGACTAGCAGCAATGTAACGTAATTATAACCCATATTTATCTGATGGACATATTGAATCGTACAATACACATCTATTTCAGTGGAGGGAAGATACTCCATATCAGATTTGCTGATGATATTATAATAATAATAATAAAAGTCCTCTGTGGCCGATAGGGGAAACCGTCCCCCATATGGGTGGTACAGAGGAAATCAAATACTCGGGGTGAACCAAATACTAACACAATCCTGAACGGCTACTTAATCCATTAAACCCAAAATCCAGACACATCTGAGCGAAAATCACCGCTACTCTGGTCACCGTCTGTTATGTCAATGAGCTTGGCTGAAACTATTTGCTTCCAAAGGCTTCAACACCCTCTGGTCCTGTCTGGTCCCGGTATCACCCAGGCCAAACCAATGAAACACAAGAAAACATGAACTATGCAAACAAAGGTATCTTTACCCGAGGTGGTACACAACCTGGCCACCGATAGGCGGCAGTTGGATTTTCGCACTCTGAAGAGTCCAGGTTAGCACGGCAGGGAATATCGAAGATCTCTGGTAAATTTCCCTACAAGCAGAAAACATTCATTTAAAAACTAAACATCGGTACATTGATCCAAACAAGAAACCTCAATAACCTCACAAAAGAAATCGTCCGCCATAAAATTCTCATCATTGCTCTTCAAGATCCACGATTAATTGACAATTAAAACTTGCGTTACGGAAACCATGGCATCTTCAAGAGCAAAATACAACGAAAGGTAGCGAAAGGCGTACCAATCTTCGGCACTGCATTTCTCGAACACAGATCTATCATCAACTCTGTCAAAGAAATCGCATCCATCAACAATCGACTTATGACTATGCTCATTCAGAGCCCCTATAAAAGATATACACTCGAAAATACTATGAGAAAAATTCACCAACATGACGTGAAAATACTAATGGGAGACTTCTACTCTCTATTTGGGACAGAAAAAACCTGTAGAAAAATAATTGGTACAAATTCAACACAGCGAAACGCTTAGACCAACGGCACACGTCTGACTGATATTTGCCAACAATTCAACCACAAAAGATTGTCTTCCCACTTTAGGAAGTAGCCTGTTCCCAAGAAACATGTTTGGCTACCAGGTGCAAGCTGCTTTCGATCGCCTTTCGAGACTCGCTGAGAGCCAGATTTTTAATTCTTTTGTAGCAGAGCTACAAGCAGGCAGATACAAACGCAATAAGGGAATCGTAAGACAACGCTCGAGCAAAATGCGCCTTGCTACTTTCAGTAACCCTCAGTGTCAGACCGAAAACTTTACGGTACCGCCAAATTCATAATGACGACATATTTTTTGCTGTTGTGAATACATAATTTTATCGATGAAATGTCACATTTTCATAATAATTGCGAACGATACAGGCGATGAAGTAAATACAGATCTTTTCGAAATCAAAAGTCGGTAATGTCCTACTAATTCGTGTTAAAATAGGCTCAATCGTCTTACAGATACTTAATACTTTATTAAGATAGTCTGCCGTCGTGATATTTCTGTAGTAAGCTGAATTTAATTTGCATTAGTAGAGTGAATATTTTAATTGGATTTTCCATTAGTTTACTAAACGCAACAGTAATCATCAAAGAGAAATTAATCAGCAAAATAATTTTCTTTCACGATATCTAAAACGATCTGACAATGGTAAAGTTGTTTACAAATTCTACGCCAGTAGAAACCTACTGGTTCCAACAATATCATTATACCAGAGTAGTTTTAAGAGTATTTTCGTCTAGAAATGAATTGCGTTGACGGTCGATCGATTAGAGCGGGAAAGGTAAATCTTTACGAATATATGACGAGAGGGACAAGTGCTTGAGAGAGGACTTCTCTATCAATACAAGTGCTTGAGAGACGACTTTAATTTCAATCTCCTGGATAGTTTTGTTTCTCAAATCAAGAAGTGCGTTATCATACAGTAGCACATGTGATGTAGTTGTGTTGCTCGATTTTCTTACGCTAAGACCGAAAGGTGTCTCAGTTGTTGGCAACAAATTCCAGCTGTGTTGCACACAGCCCTTGGGGCAGAATTCGTAGCCCAAAACACACATTTGGAGCTATCAGATGTAAAATATTATGTTCATACTACTCTTTGCTCGAGTTTATGTCTTTTGGAGGGGCTCAGCCTTTCATTTCTTCTTAGGAAGTTAACGATAAAGGCATCATAACACGTCACCAGTAACAGTACTGCATACGAATGCTCAATGAGCGACCTGATGACGTTCAATAATAGTCACTCCGTTGATTTTTGTTGTTTGGAATTAGAGCATGCAGTACTCCTACACCAGACTTCTGAACTTTGCCTGTTGAATGCAAATGTCGCATGATGGTAAAATGGTAATCTATCACATATATCAGTAGTCGAGACTTCCTTAATGTGGAAAGTCATTCATGCCAGAACGATCTTTGTTGAAACAAGAATATCTTTTTCTGGCGTATTTTTCCCAAAATCAGTCGCTCCACACACAATTCAAATCTTTCTAGCTGCCTCCTCTGCATTCACCCCTCTGTTGTACCAAAAGTAAACATTGTGTTGCAGATGTTACACCTATTTCCACTTACGACTCAATTTTACAATGCTTAGCTGTAGTTCATGATTTTCAAGTTTGCAAAATCCATTGCTTAACTGCCAGATGATAACTAGAACTTCAAACTCGAAAACGACAGTTGAGACACAAACTGACAGCGTCGCGACGCGTTCACCTGGGCGGCGCCGGATTTCAGGCGGCGGGTGGCGTCTGGCCGGTGGCCGGTAGCCACTGCAGCGCGAGGAAACGCTCGAGCGTAAGCTGTTATGATCGCACGCAGCCACTAGCTATCCTGCGGAATTGTTTCTGGAATATTTGTTATTGCTGGTGGGTAGAATGTTAAGCGAATTGTCTTCGATGTTCAGTCAGACTCATAACTTTAGACCGACTGTGGTAAAAAAATATATATATACAGTTGGACGCGAACAGGCGACTATAAGTTTAGAACGCACGACGCTTGCCACTAGACCACGGGCTCACGTAGTCCGACAACGTCTCGGAAGTAGATAACACTTCCTCCTGACACTTCCGCATCTTACAGTGTTGCCAGATTGTGCAGATTGCCGGACTTAGAGTTGCCAGGGGCGGTCAGTTCTATTTGCCACCTTAAGTGAATGACTCGGACTTAGTCTCTGTGGCGGCCGGCCGGCGGTCAGTTTTATTGTCTAAGACTGTACAACTGGCCCTTACTAGCGTAGCGGGCTGGCCAAAACTTCTCTGACAAAATTTCATGGATACACTGAGAAGATAATAAGTAATCTATCTTGCCCATTATTCTTGTCAGTCGCTTATTTCCACTCTGGTAGTCTGAAACTATGGATAACAGCGCTGATCATTCGCAAATACAGTCAACCACATAATCAGAGAACGGTTCAGCTTTACTCCGATCAGATCGTATAACCAGGACCCCTTTTGCCTGCAGGAAAGTTTATTTCTAGTTGCGATGAGGATTCCCCTGACAGACATCACATACACTATGCACGCATTTAAATATTAACTTATGATTCATTCAGAAATCAGTTTACAGAGTGTGTTCAAAAACCAACAGGGATGCATTTCAAAATTATGAGCAATCGATAGACCAGCGTGCGCTGGTTGCTAGGAGCTTTGTGGAACAAGTTTTTTTATTCTCACGAATATGAATTTGTCTCCCCCCCCCCCCCTCGCAATTGTCATCCGGGTAGGATACATCGGTTTGTCCCCCCCCCCCCCCCCCCTGTTGCGCATGCATGAATCTGGCAGCTTGGGCGCGACAGTAAAATTTTTCCCGGTAGCATCTAGATGCTTGGTGCGACTGCTTACGCAGCCAACAGCCACATTTCTGTAGCCAGAAGGGGGAGAAGGTACAACTCATACGCTACTCAACTGGGCATGCGCATGAGCCCGCTCGTAACTGCTATAACGAATCTAATGTAAACAGTTGTGACTCACACTCATCTGAGGCATTTTGTTAGTATGAAGCATTGCATAGTCTTCCTAACGCCTTTGACACATTTTGCTGTTGGCAAACGCTTGTATGAGCACTGTTTTTGGTGTATATGGCACATTTCGTTTGCAATTTGTTTTATTTTCATATTTTTTTCTCGTTCACGTTTTATTGTTGTTGTATTATTCTGCAGTAGCGGGATACAGTAATATCCTTTGGTAGAGTATCGATTGTTACCAACCAAGATTACAAAAATTTAACTGAAAACTAAAACAACGAAAAATTCCCGGAATTCTAAAAAATTCCCGGAATTCTAAAAAATTCCCGTGTTTTTCCCGATTTTCTCCCAGATCAAAAAATTCCCGGGTTTTTCCCGGATCTCCCGGTTGACCTGGGTCGCATACACCCTGTGTTAGGTTTATTGAAACTAATAATGATTTTGTAATCTTAGATCAATGTAAAGGTAATACACGTGTTTTATTTCTATCATTTTATTTTTGGAAAAAAACTATGTAGTTAAAGTATATTTTACTACAGGAAAGCAGGAAGGAATAGATTTTTTTATTTAGCGCAAATTTATACAAAGATTCCTAAACAACATCCAACAAACAATCTTAATGTTTTGAACATTTGAATGGGAAGAAACAAACTTAGATAATATCTATCATGAGCTTGTAGATAGAGATATAAAGTTTCATGAATTTAAATATGTAGTAAATATTGTGAATCATGAATTTGGATTTCTTATGACAGATTTAAACCAGGAACTAAATGTTGAAAAATTCCATAAGAATGCAGTTGTATAAATGTTAATCATCATGTTAATCATAAATGTTAAGTGTTAATCACTATTTATCTCAAATAAACATTCGTGAAATATGATCAGTGTTAAAACGGAAAAAAAAATTCAAAAGGAAGAAGCAGAGTAAAGAGAAGCTCTTCAGGCATTGGAAAAGAAAACCTAGAGCAGTATATGAGAAATATAGAAAAGGTTGTTTTGTTATTAAGTTTAACAAAAGATTGGCGGCATAGGTAAAAACGTACTAAAAGCAATTGAAGAAAATGGCGAAGCAAAAATTCAGATGGTTCTTTGTCATAATATAAAAGATTTTAGAGGGAAGGAGATTAAGGTTTAAATTCTCGTCGACATCAAGCTCATTAGAGATGGGGCACATACTTAAAATTATTCAAGGATAGGGCAGGAAATTGGCCATGCCCTTTCAAATGAACCATCATGGAATTTGCCTGAAATATGCAGGGAAATCACAGAAAACCTAAATCTGGATGACCGAATATGGATCTGAACTGTCATCCATCTGAATGTGAGTTCAGTGTATTAACCAATGTGCTACCTCTCTTAGTAATATTTTAGAGATGTAGCAGTCAGTCATAATGAGCATAAATTAAATGACTCAAAAATACATGGTGTTTTTAATAAATATGAGGAAGAGCTTAATACAGAGATATGATATAGTATTCTTTTTAAATAAATAAAAAAAGAATGTTAAAAATAAAAGTGAACAGATGTTAAGATATATTAACAGCAGTGAAGATAAAAGGCCTGAAGTAACTGAGAAGTATGCTAATAATCTACAATTAATATTGAACTCACAAGAGAGTGGTTGAATCTGACATCTAAACCCACCCTGAAATTTTTTATGCAGGAAGAATACAATGAAGGAAATGCACTGCAGAAATTTCAGCTGCTACGACACACTGCAAGTAATTTTTGAAAATTGTTGAAGTTACTCATTTGTCTTATGAAGAACCACTTATGACAGTGGTTTGTACAGCTCTTCCTGCCCAACATGTAATCGGCCATGACAAGATAGTGTAGTATTGCATAGTGCCAATATCCGGAGTGACACAAGCTGTTTTGTAGCACGTAAACCACACAAAAAAAGTCATGTATCATTAATGTTTTGAGCAAGAGGCAGTTTGTATCAATAGTTAAACTGTTTCATATGTAATTCTTATAATAGAGACCAGAAGAGGAAAATAAATGAAGGCTGTGTTTGACGTTACATTACAGATGACTTCCATCAATTGTGACTTTAATCTATTGATGTGAACTATTTCTTACTCATACATAATTTTATAGTAATTCCTGTAGAGCAGTTTTTATGAAATTTTTTAAATAATGTGTATTTTAGCAGCAATGAAGCAGTTCCTTGTTTATTCTTTAAAATCATCATAATAATGTGAAGTGTCATTTGAATGACAAAAATAAAACATGTTCCTTACACCGGGCACACCTGATGAAAGAAAAATTAATGCTTTCAGGTATGTCACACTAAGTACTATAGTGGCTGGCACAAAAGTAGAGTCCTCAAGGTCACGGCCAAAGCCTATCGCCAGCAGGGGCTGTGGGCTGTCATTTGCCCGCCTCTCGGCTTTGTTGCCATGTACGTACCATTAACAGTGTGGTAGGTCAGAGCAGCTGAAAGCAGTGTTACTGTGCTATATCGAGTGTTCACGTCTGATCTCTGTCTCTTATTGCCTTTAGAAAGGTGCTTTGACGTGTGTGCAGTGGTGAACAACAATGCAGGAGCAATGGCCAACCTGTAGTACTCCTCCGGTCGGTGTATGTAAAGGGTGGAAAAACATTCGTAAACAATCGAAAATTATCATATCGAATGTACTCAAGTTTTTTACTGATCTGGCCGACAATGAAGAAGCGATGAATAACTTAAATTCTGCGCAAATTTATAAACTAACTGCTAAAGCGTGTGGTGTCTCCGAGGCAACTGTAGGCCGTATTTAGCAAATCTGTGTCATTGGCAGAATCTCCAGACATGAGATTCTCCAATAAAGGGATACAAACGTGAACGGAAATCAACAGACTTTGACGATTTTAACAAAGAGCTCGTGCGTAGAAGTGTACTTCGATATTATAACAGAAGAGAGTAACCCACGGCTACAAAAGTATAGGCTGACCGTGAAAAAATTAATTACTCGGGCTCAAAGACCTCCGTTCTTTGTCTTCTCCACTCCCTTGGTTTCCGATTCATGAAGAGTAATGACGGACTGAAATTCTTAATGGAACACAGAGACACTACAGCAGCAAGAGCGAAGTTTTTGCGCACAATGCACTTCTTGCATGCTGAAGACACCAGGCCTGTAGTGTACTTGAATGAAACTTGGGTTTCACAGAGCGACACTAATAAATATATATGGCACGACTCTAAAGGAAATGGCAGTTTGAAAGTGCCTTCTGGTGGAGATGGCCGACTAATCAAGCTGGTTCATTAACCACAGGCTTCATACAAGACGCCAAACTTGTTTTTAGTGATGAGAAAAGTTCTTGCCAGTCCGATTACCATTCAGAAATGAATGGAGACGTTTGTAAGAATTGTTTTATTAGACTGTTGTCTGCGCTGGAAGAAGGGTCAATTATCGTGATGGATAACGCCAGCTACCACTCCATTCCGATAGAAAAGCTGCCACGTTCAAATTGGCGCAAGGCAGATATTATGCATTGGTTAAAGAGAAAGAATGTTTCATTTCCAGTCAATGAAACGAAGGGTGAACTTCTGTCTAAGGAAGAAATCGTAGGTGCCAAAAAGACTTACGAATTAAATCAACCGGCAAACGAAATGGGACACAAAGTGGTACATCTACCACAGTATCACTGCCAGTATAATCGCACTGAATTGATATGGGCCCAAGTAAAGCGAGAAGTACCGAAAAGAAATACTACTTTCTAACTTGCTGATGTCGAGAAGCTAACACACGAAGCTCTTTACAATGTTACTCAGCAGGACTGGGAGAGGTGCGTAAAACATGCATAGGAAAGCATTGCAAGAAACTGATTTCTTGAACCAGGGTTTAAGACACACCATAGTGCAATCTGTGATGATACACCTGGCTGAAACAAGCGACAGTGAGTCTGACGACACGCAGCCAGAAGATCCTTCAGTTTAAGTAAGTGCTGTCTATGTAAAAAGCTGAGTTGATTTAAATGTTTGCCTATTCATTACAGTTACAGAGGACATACTGCGAATGTTTTTCCCTTACAGTAGAAGTCTGATAAATATATCACAAGTGGTGGCGATTAGTTTACTCGACAGTAACTGTCAATTAAAATAAGATTGTCAATTCTGCATTAATTAACAACAGTTTTTCCTCAAAACCTGCATCGATTGTCTTTACATTCGAACATAATCTTACTACATTCGGTTTACTTGTACATTCGAAATTTAACTCCTTTTTTGATAGACTGGCTGTTTCGTAGTAAGGGTAAAGCAGTTCATAAAATGACTAAACGTTCTGGTGCTTCTGTATCGACTGTATACATAAACAGTGCAGCAACATCAGAACAGTCCCAGCACCTATTCTGATTCTCCGAAAAGAGTATAGAAATCTGATATTTGACGACTTTTACAAAAAGCTAGAACATAGGATTGTATTAATTTAGTATGACAGAGGATAGTATTCGATGGCTAGAGAAATACAGGGTGATGTCCGTGATAAAATTGATTATTCTGGCCAGTCACTTCAATGTACTGACTTCTCCGCCAATTGGATTTCACTCAGAAACTGTAATGATGGACGAAATTTGTAACACAACATGGGGATATTGTAGTAGTAAGAATGAGGTTTTTGTGTACCAAGCACGTCTTGCGTGCTGAGAATTGCTTACAGCAAATTTAGATAAAACTTGTGTTTCACAAAACCTTTCGAAAAATATTTTGCTCGACTTCAGTGAAAAGCAGGGAATATTCTTGATCATATTAAAGCGAGATGTTCGAACAAAACTCTTGGCGACGGCATACGACGAGTCGCGAGGTGCTGCACACGGAATATCGCGGAAGTAATTTGCCTCTGTACATGATACGATACAATAATGTTGTCTGAAATGTTACCAAAAATAATTTTGTAGTTTTTTTAACAACTTTCTTGCGGGAAGTTTCTTCGCAATCCTACAGAACGAAAATTCATCAGCGACTACATTTTTCGATACGCAGTCAGCACAGTTTCACACCTCTTATAATATTTTATTTTTAATCTCAGAATACTTTTATGTTTCCGAAATAAAAGCTGCAGCATATGTATCCGTAAACTTTGAGGATGTTCATATATTTTTCAGTCCAATTACATTAGTGATTCTGTTACTACCACAGGTTGAAGTAAATAATTATTTTCCTCAAAAATTTCTTGTAACGTATTTTTCATTTTTTCTTTGCAGCTAGTGAGAATTTTCTTTTGGAAAGTACTCCATCATAGACTAAAAATAGAGTTGGCCAAGTATTTTAATTTATAATGAACATTTGAAATTATCACTATAAAAAAACTGTCAATGCTGTAAGACGGGGAGATGAACTTGAAGCCTTATTTTCGTGCTGGCCACTATAGTTTTATCTAGACGGAATTGCGGAGGAGTAATAAATGGTCCTGGCCGATGCTATGCGTGTTGTGTTGCATATCACACATACTTAAACAATTCGTAAAACATCCTGATAGAAACTGCTAATGCACAAATGACTGAAACATGAGAAAACTGTTTTCCTGATGAAATGGAGCTACCTGAAATTATATTGTCTGACAGATTCCTTAAAAATGCTTTCCACTGCCGAAAAAATTCTATACCGAGAGTCACACTGGTTGTCCTGGTGGAATCTGAATTATATCAACAATCTTTTGGTCGCCCTGAAAGAGAGAGTTATCATTATGCCCAGGCCAAGAGTCCCACAAAAGCAATGAATAAATTTCTGTAAGTGATTAGAAAATGTTTTAAAAGAAATGTTAAAAATTTTATTTTATGTTTTTTCACATTTTAGGTTGATTAAAAGGTTTTTGCTAGTATAAAACCCCTTTTTTGGCCTAATATACCTTGAGAAAAGCACGAATCTATCACACTTATGACCATCGTTGTTGAATACCAATGTTTCATAGCATTAATCGATTGCATAACAGACTCGGTCTTTTTTCGCCAAAAAATGATAAAAAGCAGTTATTTCACAAAACCTGATTATCAGTCTTAGACCCAGCAGTTGTGGGAAGAACAGCAAGTTTTGTCTTTATATCAGCTACAAATTAATGGATCTCCTCTACTGGTACACTTTTACTTGAAGTAAACTTCATTGTTCGTTGTTTTGTGACTTCCTATGCTGTACAATTTTTTTAATCTGCTTAACAATTTTTTTGAATCAATATGGCGGCAAGTGTACACGTAACTTTAAACCGCTCTGCAGTTTTTGAGGACTTAATTTCAATCAAGTGTATTGTTTGTGACGAAACAGTGCTAAATGGAGTTAGAATATGCGTGTTTAAACATAAATGGTGCCATTCACGCTGTTATGCTCAAGAAGATTTACAAATACAGTATAAATGTGACATAGAGTGTAACGGCCGCGAGATCGCGAGTGAAAAGTGCTACGCGGGAATAGAAGACAGCGTGCATGACGAACTTCAAAAAGAACTTGACATTATAAAAAAATATATATAAACAATGGAAAATTTGGTACTAACCATACGGGAACTGTCTGAATCGTCAAGGCAACAAGATCTCATTAATGCTAGCCATAAAATTCGTAGGTATGCACAACCAAATGTACAAAGTGTAAACAGTACGACTGTAACTAGAAATATGAACGAACTGATCATTCTAAAAGACACAAGTGAATTAAACGCAAGAAAAGAAAGTGTTAATAGTGCATCTATGGATAAAAATATGAACAAACTATCCACACAAAAATATACAAGTTGATTAAACGGAGAAAAACACAAGGTAAATATTCGTAAGGAAAAAAAAGTAAACAACCACGTTGTGCATAAGCAAGGATACAAGCAACAGACATATATTTTTGCAGATAGTCATGGGAGAGGAGTTACGGAAATTATGAGAAGAAATCATCCGGACCTTAATGTAACAGGCATCATCAAACCAGGCGCGCCATTACGCGAAATTCTGAAAAACAGTGACAACATATTAACGACGGGTAACAGCTGCATCATAATAGGAGGCGCAAATGATGTTTACTGTAATGAAACTTGGCGTGCAACGAGAATCCTAAAGGAAACAATCAAAAGGATGCCTCGAGTGCATTTCTACATTGTTAGTACCCCCAGGAGGCAGGATCTGATGGAAAACTCGTGCGTAAACATCGAGATTGTTACAGCAAACAGGCTATTTGAGAAAATATGTAGAGGTTTCCAGAATACGACGTTCGTAGAGATAAACAGTGTTCAAAGAGAGCACTTCACAAGACATGGTCTCCACATGAACGTAAAAGGGAAAAAGATTATTAGTGCCGAAATACTTAAATTTATTAATGAGTCATCTGTAATGGAAGTGTCTCCAATCCCAATTCGGCCAAAACAAGAGTTGTCTGTGACAGTGGAACCATCATTATCTGCAGGAGAGCTACAACAAACACCAGTAGCAGCAGCAAAGGCTCAGATATTCTCAGCAGCAGTGTCAGATAAACCAATAGCAGCAGAATCACCACAATCATCAGCAGAGCTGTCGTCATCAGCAACAGCATCCAGAACAGCAGACCCCATAATACTACCTCAAGGCAATGAAAATGCATGTGAGGAATACATACAAAGGTCATTAGCCGCAGCAGCTAACAAAGAAGGGCAGTCACCAAGTCGGGGAGCACAGGAGCCACCAGCAACAGCAACCACACAGAAGAGGTGCCTGAGGCCTGGGAGATCAACAGCAGAAGCAGCTTCCAATCAAGACAGATGCCTGAGAACTAGGAGACCTGCTACACTATTTTATTTATTTATTTATTTATTTATTTCGTATTCCATTAATCCGTATTGTGATAAATCACAAGGATGTGGAATGAGTCATGATTACATACAACAGATATAATACACATATATAAAATGACAAAAATGTACCATAAGATTATGAATAAGTTTGTAGGTTAAAATCAAATCAAAGATATAGCTCAAGTAATATAAAACAATACCTAAAAAGGAAATATAGTACATTTTCCAAATTAAACAAATAATACACATATATAAAATGACAAAAATGTACCATAAGATTATGAATAAGTTTGTAGGTTAAAATCAAATCAAAGGTATAGCTCAAGTAATATAAAACAATACCTAAAAAGGAAATATAGTACATTTTCCAAATTAAACAGTTAATGTGATCTATAGCAAACAAATTTTTATCAGTATAAAAAAAATCATTGCTTTATCTGTAGATACTCATCAAGAGAATAGAAGGAATTTACCATTAGGTATTCTCTCAATTTACATTTAAAAGTAGGTAAGACATTAATGTGATCTTTAATACCTGATGGAAGGGAGTTGAAAATTTTTGTGGCTGAATAATGAACACCTTTCTGAACAAGACTTAAATGTTTCAGATCCCTGTGTAGATCATTTTTAGACCTAGTATTATGATCATGACATTCACTATTAGTTTTAAAAAGAGATAGGTTGTTAGAAACAAAAATCATCAAAGAAAATATGAATTGAGAGGTAAGTGTTAATATTTGTAACTTATGAAACAGACTTCTGCAAGAATATCTTGGATGAACACCACTCATGATTCTAACAGCTCTCTTCTGTGCAGTAAATATTTTTTTGGCTAAAGGCTTGTTGCCCCAAAATATTATGCCATACGACATGATAGAATGAAAATAACCAAAGTAGGCAGCTTTAGTAGCGTCCTCATCACCAATGGGGGTGATTACACGCAGAGCATAAGTTGCCACACTGAGCCTTCTATGTAGGTCTAAGATATGCTCAGACCAGTTCAGCTTGCCATCAATTAGAATGCCCAAGAACTTAGATGATTCACAGTGTAGTATATTTTGGTTACCACAGTTTAAGTGGCATACTTCATTTTCTTGTTGAGATGTGTGAAATTGCATATACTGAGTTTTCTGAATGTTTAGAGTTAGTCCGTTGCACTTAAACCAGTGTAGGATGTCAACGAGTACAGCATTACATTTATTTTCTAGGTCACTGTTAGTTCGACTTTCAAGCAGAATGGTGGTGTCATCGGCAAAAAGAGTAAATTTACACTCGGTGTCTGTGCAAAGTGGGAGATCATTGATGAAGATAAGGAAAAGCAAAGGTCCTAGGATGGACCCCTGAGGCACACCACACTTTAATGTGCCCCAATCAGAAGAAATGGGACTATCATTGGCACCATTAATCATCACCTTCTGTTTTCTGTTTTGCAGATATGATTCTATCCATCTACCAATGCTAC
Organism: Schistocerca americana; assembly: GCF_021461395.2. Taxonomy (NCBI): domain Eukaryota; kingdom Metazoa; phylum Arthropoda; class Insecta; order Orthoptera; family Acrididae; genus Schistocerca; species Schistocerca americana. Next base: position 620,842,969 of record NC_060130.1, read on the forward strand.
CTCGCAAGCCATAAAAATTAGCCTTATGTAAGAGAGGATTTTTTATGGTACCGAGTAAGCACAAAGAGAACATGGAAAAAGATGTAAGTAAAACTGTCCATCTTAAATACCAGTGTGACAATAGTGAGAGGAATATAAACACCGGACAAAGATACGATCCAGGTTTAATGACACAAACTGAAAAAAATCACTGCATAGTACCAGAAGCAAAGGGAGCAAGTGAAGTGCTTAGTATATTACAGGAAGGGGAACTATTACATTTAAAGCCAACTGTTAGAATACTTCACCAAAATGTTCAATACATAAACAATAAAACAGAGGAACTAGAGGTAATATTACAGGAGTATAGGCCAAACATTCTAGTAGTTACAAAACATGGGCTAAAAGAAAATCACATAGGAATTTACAACTTGAAGGATTATGTGAAAGTAGCCAGTTTTTGCAGAACTTCCTATAAAGGTGGTGGGGTTGCCATTTTTTCTAACTATAAATCAACTAAAGCCATAAATATAACAAAATATGCTATAGAATTGAGCTTTGAAGCTACAGCACTGGAAACTAAAATTGCTGGGAATTTATGTTGTGTATTAGGTTTGTATCGATCACCAAATGGTATAATTAAAACCTTCTTTGAACAGCTGGAAGATATAATCCAACACCTCTCAAAAACATATGCTTATTTGATCATTATAGGAGATCTGAACAGAGACACGAGTGAAAATACAGACAATACTAAGACCCTACTGGACTTATTGTGCATATACAATCTAAAAATAAAAATAGATAAACCAACCAGAGTAACAAAGCATAGTGAAACGATTATTGATCATGTAATAACAAATATTCCTACATGCTATTGTGACACACAGGTAATAAACTCCACATTAGCAGACCATTTTGCAATCATGATAGACATAAATATAAAGACTAGTGATTCAGTGCAGAAGATATGGGAGATGAGAAGACAGAACTACCCACATAACATAAATCTGCTAAAAAAAGATGTTAGAGGCAGAAAACTGGGAAACAATATATGCAGCTAAAGATGCAAACACCAAATGGAACCAGTTTTATTCTTTATTCAATTATTATTATGATGTTACATGTCCTGTTAGTAAAAGGCTTGTCAAACAGCAACAAAAAAAGAAAAGCTGGGTGACTGGAGAAGTAATCCATGCCAGAAATAATCTGAGAGTGTATTATGACCTCTCCAAACAAAAAAATATGAGGTCTACAACACACTGTATAAAATAAAAAAGAAAGAGTACTGTAGTTTTATCAGAGAAACTAAAGCATCATTCATCAGGATGTCTATAGATAAGGGAAAGAACTACTCAAAAGGTTTATGGTCGTTCATTAATGGACAGAGAGTAAAAGTAACAAATCCGGCAGAGGACATCTGCCCACTGATGAGTGGGAAAAGCAACGCAAACCCTCTAGAAGTAGCAAATACTTTTAATAGATATTATATTACTGTAGCAGACGAATTAATAAGTCAAAATAAAACAAATGCAGTAAGTAAATTGTTAAACCTCCCACCTACAACAGATGCAGAAGTGTCAAACCTAATAAAACAACTTAAAATTAAACACTCTTCTGGCTTGGATGGTGTTACATCACATCTCATAAAGGAATGCAGAGAATGTATATTAAAACCATTGACACATATGCTGAATGCTGTGATAGAAGAAGGTATATTTCCAGATTCACTGAAAGTAAGTAAAGTGAAGCCAATATTTAAGAAAGGGAACAGGGATGAATTAGGAAATTACAGGCCAATATCATTGATCTCAACATTTGCTAAAATCTATGAAATGATAATAAAGAATAGAATTGTAAGTTTTATAACAAAGTACAGTATACTGCATTCATCACAACATGGTTTCAGAGAAGGGAAGTCAACAAAAACAGCATCAACAGATATAATTGAGCACATTCTTAATTTACTTGACAGGCAACAAAAGACTTGTGAGATTTTTATGGGTCTATCTAAGGCATTTGATTGTGTGAACCACTCAAAATTAATGATGAAATTGTATCAGTATGGAATTAGAGGAAAATGCTATGACATACTTAAATCATACATTACAAATAGGAAACAATGCACAGACATCAGACATACTAGTGGGGGAAATATAACAAACTAGAGATCAGAATTACAAACATTTAAACACGGTGTGCCGCAAGGGTCTGTGCTTGGGCCAATACTATTTATACTCTACGTAAATGACTTCCCTAGCTATATAAATCAGAAACTTATAATGTATGCTGATGACACAGCAATCATTTGCACAGCTGACACAAAGGAGGAGCTTGAGAAGGAAGCACTCCTGACTATTGAAAATGCAAATAAATATTTAACACAAAACAACCTGTTTATGAATCAGTCTAAAACAATGAATGTAGTATTTCAGACCAAGCATAGTGAAAATTATAAATGTTAATATAAATGGAAAGACTATTAAAGAAGTAACCAGCACAAATTTTCTAGGAACTATAATAGACAAACATTTGGCATGGGGGGAGCACATAGATGCACTGTGTAAAAAGATAAACAAACAGATCTTCATCATGCATAAAACAGCTAAGACTGTGGATGATAAAGTCCTCAGATCAATGTATTATGGACTTGTCTTCCCACATTTGTCTTATTCAGTTCATATATGGGGAAATGCACAAGCTGGCTACCTAAAAAGAATATTCACAATTCAGAAAAGGGCAGTGAGATGCATTGCAAAAATACCACCAAGACAGACCTGTAGGCAAGCTTTTGTACACTATAATATTATGACAGTATATTCACTGTATATATACCAAAGCATAATGGTGGTAAGGTCAAGTGATAAACACCTCCTAAATAAAGATGTACACAAACACGGTACAAGAGGAAATGAAAATTACTACATGATAAACAGAAATCTAAAACTGTCTATGACTGCCCCAGAAGAAGCAGGCAAAAGGTTTTTTAATAAACTCCCCAAAATCATTAAAAAAGAAACAGATCTAAAATGTTTTAAAAATCATTTGAAACTATATCTCACAGAGAAATGTATATACAGTTTGAGTGAATACTAAGATGGTGTTTAAATATATCATTACTGAAATGTACCTGTAAAAATTATCACTTCTGTATGTTTTTTTTATTTGTGTGTACGTATAATGTGAAACATGTAAAACCTTTGTATGATTATGGACTATTTCTGTTTAATCATTTGTTTCATTTATATATATATATATATATATATATATATATATATATATATATATATATATATATATATATTGAAATCAAGTTTGATGTTAATAGGCTATTGTATGACACACCCAATACTCTCAGCTGGATTTTCAGCTGGAGTCCATGGGCAAAGAATAAATAAATAAATAAAAAAAATGCGGCTGTACTCCCTCAAGGAAGACTCTTAGCTGAATGTCGCTTGCAGATTTTACCATCTCTCTAATTGAAAGCAATGATTAATCTAATTGTTGCATTAGATTTTTAAAATCTTTATTATAGAATTCCATTCTATTATTTGTTTGCAGATGTTTAGGAAGAATTACTTTAACGTTGAATATTATTTTAAAAGCTCAGCTACTATTGTGTGTTTTAATTTTAACCGAATACTCTATGCCAACTTTGGAAATACATTAATTACAGTTAATTGGCATTAATATTCTTTATTTAGAGTTGAAATTCCTTTCAAGCTTCCAGAATCCATTTATACTAAATTTGCTTGCCATAAATCATATATTTTACGTGAAACAAAATTTCATCTATTAAAATTTCTCTTTCGTTTATTTGATTGATTCATAATTTTGTCATGAATATTTACAGCTCCTTAACCATCTTCTACACATTTTCTTCACAAATTTATTATACTTGCATTTACACAAAAATTTTTACTTTTGAGAAGTTGAATTATTGCAACTATAGTCATTGTTTGCACCAGTTGCTTAAACCTTACAGTGTGAAAATTTCCTTTATGAATTGTTATTGATTGACTGTCTCAATTGCTTAAAATTAAGTTGCTCCATATTCTTATAAAACCTATAAAATCCTGCATTGGCAGATTACTATTAAATTTTTTACCGAGTACTGTTATTCATCATAGCTTGAAGTTATAATCTGAAATATGCACCAACTTTTCGTCCCTTGTATCTGAATTTTAGGCCATGGTTATCATATTTTTCTTTTCTGAAAGCTATCTATCTGTGTAATATATGTCATTACATCTGCTATAGTACAGCTTCCTCAAGCTCTTTTTTATAATAATATTTATTAAATGTGTTTAGCAGAATTCTGTTTTGACTATTACCTCCTTCAAGTACAGAATATAAATTATCTTATTAACTATATTCGTATCATCAACTGGATCATTAACAAGAATTAATTTTCTACTTAGAAAATCAATAAAATTCTTTAGTTTCTAAAAAAAATTACTTTTCTACATCTTTCAGATTATATAATTCAGATAACATTTATCATCAATTTCCAACTGTTTATTTACAGATACATCCGATTATTAAGTTTAAATGCTTATCAGACTTGTAACCAGCAGGAAACAACATTAAATGAATAATCACAAATGCCACATGTGTATTCATCAAAATTTTGAAACTTCTCTCAGTTATAATATAGCTCATCTGATTCTAAATATTAAACTAAAGCTTTTGTAATATATCCAACACAGGTATCAAACACAAGTTTATTACTACTTTTTTATAATTGTGAATCCAGTATGTACCAATACGATCTAAAGTTTCAAAATATACTGAGCCAAATTCAACTGTGGGTGTTTCTACCAGAATTTCAAAATCATAAATTCCTAAAGAGCAAATTTATAAACTATTTTCTAACTTCTCTACATTGAAGTTGCGTAGGTGTTGTGTATAATTTCTAATTACAGTACTTATTTCAAGGTTTTTTAACTCTTCAATATATGTTCCAAATTGTCTCTTGTATTCAGATAAGTCAGCTCATTTTTCTGTTTCTTATGAATGACATATGTAACAGCAACTCCAGCTGAAGATCCTAATGCTGCAAAAACCGAAGAAAGACATCCTCTTTCAAGCTCATTTAATTCATAGCCTAATTTTGTTTCTGCAAGATATTTAACAATATTTTTAATAACTGGAATGGAGAGGGTCAAAAGCAAATTACCATCTAATTTAATTTTACTTTCTTTAGATTTTATCTGAGTGTCTGTTAAATATTTATCAAGAAAGTTAGATTTTTTTAAATTAATTTTTTGGTAGTTTTGCCAATGCAGACTTTGTTTTAGTTTACATCTCATAGTGTAATATTATAATCGATTGAAAATTATTTCATTTGCAAATATATAAAATACTGGACCATTATCATCTATAAAAACCCCTTTTCCTAAATTTCTTTTACTGTAAATTTCTCACAATGAAATTTTCACTTTGTAGTGGAGAGGGAGAATATGAAACTTCCTGGCAGTTCAAAACTGTGTGCCGGGCTGAAACTCAAACTTGAGACCTTTATCTTTTGTGTGCAAGTGCTCTACCGACAGAGCTATCCAAGCACAACTCACAACCCATCCTCACAGCTTTGCTTCAACCAGACTTCAGCTCCTATCTGCCAGGGAGTTTCAGTTTCTCTCACAGCTGTTGTAGCTACCTCTTCATCAACTGAAGCATCTGAACTACACATTCATTGTTTGGGAGCTAGATATTGCTCTTTATCTACTAAATTCCCATGTTCTATATCTTTATGATAAGCGAAAGCACGTTCTTACAAGCTTCATTTGATTGATTAATTCCTTTATCAACTCTAACTAATCTCTCTTCTAATCAAGTTCCTGGACCACAATATTTAACTTGGCAGCTGCATTTCTCATGGTACTGTACCATATGTCTCTGATTTCCAGAATGTTTGGGTAACTTACTTAAAAATCATGTTAAATATGGAATAACTCTAAAATTACTAATTATAGAACTTTTAAATATGTTTGTTAACATTTTGGGCATTCTCCATTTTTATCATGATCATGTGTAATACCAGCAAATTCTTATTCATGAATAACTATTAATCTGTCTCTTTCATTATTCTCGTCCAAGATACACTGCTGGCCACCGTAAATGCAACACCCTGAAGGAAGCATCCGAATCAAGTGAAATTTACACCATGAGTTTGCAGCGATGAGATATGCAACTGATTAGAATTTCAGCGCAGACGCACATCACGCGCGCCTGTGGCGCCACCTCATAGCGCCATTTAAGGCTTGGCGATTTCGACGAGTGTATGTTCGGCACGTGTGTTTACCTTGTGGTTGTTTCACAAGACGATCAGTTATGCCTCGTAGACAACAGCGAACATCTTTTGATCAAGTATGCGAGTTCGACAGAGGAAGGATAGTGGCTTACCGAGATTGTGGATTATCATACAGAGAAATCGCTAATCGTGTTGGACGAAACTAAACAACTGTAATGCGGATATGTGACCGTTGGATGCAGGAGGGTACGACGGACCGACGTGGTCGATCGCATTCACCTCGGTGCACCACTGCACGTGCTGATAGGCAAATTGTGCGCGTGACAGTGACGGATCGCTCAGTGACATCCTGAACCATAGCACAGCACATTGCGTCTGTAACGCATCATCCAGTGTCTGCGCGTACCATTAGACGCCGTTTACAGCAGAGTGGTCTGTCCGCAAGACGTCCATTGCTTCGTCTACCATTGACGCAGAACCACAGACGTCTCCGTCGCCAATGGTGTGATGACAGATGGATGTGGACGGCAGAATGGAATGACGTTGTCTTTACTGACGAGGCACGCTTCTGTCTGCAGTACCACGATGGTCGGATTCGAGTGTGGAGACACCGTGGAGAGAGGATGCTGGACAGCTGCATTATGAACCGACACACTGGTCTTGCACCGGGTATTATGGTATGGGGCGGTATTGGATATTACTCTCGCGCGCCTCTAGTACGCATTGCCGGTACTTTAAATAGCCAGCGCTACATATCCGAGGTGCTGGAGCCAGTTGTCCTTCCTTACCTTCAGGGCTCGGCCACAGCCATATTTCAACAGGATAATGCGCGACCACGCGTGGCACGCATTGTCCAAAGGTTCTTCGTCAATAACCAGATTGAATTGCTTCCCTGGCCGGCTCGCTCTCCGGATCTTTCGCCGATAGAAAACATGTGGTCCATGGTTGCTAAACGAGTGACCCAGATTACATCCCCAGCTGCCACACCAGATGATCTTTGGCAACGTGTGGAAGCTGCTTGGGCTGCTGTACCCCAGGAACACATCCAACGTCTCAATGCCGAGACATGTGGCAGCGATGATCTCCAACAATGGCGCCTACTCTGGCTACTGATTCTGGCAGGAACCACATGTCACAGACGTCTGTAAACGTAATCATTTGATACTTGGTCAACATGTTATCTACAAAATAAATTTTGTTGTGCTACCTCTTGTCTTTCTTGTTGTTGCATTTACGGTGGCCAGCAGTGTATAATACAATAGAAATAACAATATTATAATTTAAAGTATCAAAACCGACATAGTTAACTTTCCTGAGTCAACACATTAAAAATATAGTAAAAAAATACTATATACAATGTATTACTTGGGTATGAAAATGGTGTCCACCAAGGTTTTTTGATTCTAATGTTGGTTCAGAAAATAGCAGCCTAAACGGCCTTGTTATTTGCTATACATTCCTTGTAACTTTTTGTAGATTTTGAATTGGAGTGGTCCATGTAATTCACCACATTCACAGAGTTCATCAATACTAATGTAGTCCCATTTCTTCAAATTTTCTTTACAATGGGATATGCCCTTCCATAGGTGATTCAGGACTGTAAAAGTTGTGTAAGGGAGTTAGAAAGCCCCAGAACATTTCTCCTTTTGGTTGATCCATAGGCCTATTAGAGATGAGTTCTGCCACAGTTCTACTCCTTGTTTATTAGGTGATAATGGGGTTATTGTTTCACTAAGGGCGGCGCCACCTCCCTGTTTTGGAAGTCAGAAACCGTGATGGGCGGCGCATGCGCTGGGTACTGAACGGTGGCCTATATAGGACGTCGAATTGCAATCTTGCGTCAGTTCTCAGCGGGACTCATCAGCAGAAGCAGCATTTCCTGAAGATGGCGAACAGTTGGATCGCCGAAATATCGAGTCAAGTTGATTTTAGCATCCGGCAGCAAACCCGAAAACACTTTCAAGACTTGTTACGCCGGGAAAGCCTACGTAGTCAGATAATGGGGTTACATTGGTTAATTGTATCGACGGCTATCTTGATTTCAGTTTCACTGGCTGAGGAATATGTCCAGACATACGGTATCTGAGATCTGTCTCTAGCTTTTATTTTTCATCCTCTGCAATTGTTTTCATCTTAATTCTGGTGGAGCTGTATCCATAAGCTTATGGCAAGCTGAAAAAGGGAGAGTGAGAGAGAGGGTGATTATATATATATATATAACAAAGATGATGTGACTTACCAAACGACAGTGCTGGCAGGTTGATAGACACACAAACATACACACAAAATTCAAGCTTTCGCAACCAACGGTTGCTTCATCAGGAAAGAGGGAAGGAGAGGGAAAGACGAAAGGATGTGGGTTTTAAGGGAGAGGGTTAGGAGTCATTCCAATCCTGGGAGTGGAAAGACTTACCTTAGGGGGAAAGAAGGACAGGTATATATACTCGCGTGCGCGCGCGCCCGCCCACACACACACACACACACACACACACACACGCACACACACATCCGCACATACACAGACACAAGCAATGTCTGCACACACACACACACACACACACACACACACACACACACACCCATCCGCACATACACAGACACAGACACAGACACAAGCAATGTCTGCCTGTGTCTGTGCACGCGCAGACAGACACGCGCGTGTGTGCGAGCATACACCCGTCCCTCCCCCCCCCCCTTCCAAGGCAAGTCCCCCCGCCCCCGGGACCGGAACGACCGCCCCCCCCCAAAACCCAAACGCCCCCCCCCCCCCCCACCCCACCCCGACGAAGCAACCGTTGGCCGCGCGGGAGGGCTTGTCCAGCGGGGACGCTGGCGGGTCGGTGGACGCCGCGGACGGGCACAAACATGCACGCGGGGTTCAGGCTTTCGCAGCCAACAGTTGCTTCGTCGGGGGGGGGGGGGGGGGGATGTGGGTTTCCTCTCAAAAATCTCTCTCCCTCATACCTTCTCTGTGTTACCACAGATGACATATCACTGATGTCATTTGCACTAAGATTGCAGTACACGCAAGGTGCCTATTTCTTAGACTACCCTGAGTGGAATGCATAAGTTCTAATTAATGTTCACAAACCTGCAGTTTCCTATAACTGTTGTCCTGTGCACAGTAAACAGCACACAGGCCATGAATCTGTTATGTTGAGGCTGTAAGAAACTCTTAGCAAGGAACTGATATTATGTGAATAATTGAATTTCAAACTAGTTTGTTTATATGGGATGCCACTAGCTTTTTATTAGCAGGAAATGAGGAACTGCACAGTTACATTCCACTTTAGAGTATCAAATAATTTCAATTCTTCAACAAATTAATGACCTGCATATTTCTGTAATTACAGGTCTCAGATTTACAAACTATAGGTATTTCAAATTAAGTCTTAACTGATACCACAGCAGAAAACATGTCTGTCGTCTGATACAGCTGAACCAGCTCTGATCTTACAGCCAAACCCCTTCACCCGCCATCCAATTTATTTGTGATCCAAAGATCACCAAAGTGCTTCATCTGCCTTTTCATGTAACAGTTGTTAATTATTCTGCTCATTATTAATACTTGTGAAATAATGGAATGATAGCACACTATTGAGAGATGCTTTATATATTAAATGCAAGTAAATATGGCGTGTAGTTTGTCTAAAGGCCCGTCCACATGCAACGATCTGTCTGTGCAAATGTCTGCGCACATCACATTTGCGCAGACAGGTCGTTGCATGTGGACAGAAGATTTGCACCAACCTGAGGTGTGTGCAAAGTTGGAGTTGGAGGTTTGAGCAAAACCTCTCAAATCTGTGGGTTCAAACCACATCTGCGCAGACGAGTTGGAGCGTGTGGACAGGAGATCGCCACAAATCTGGTGCGAAACAGCTGTTTGCTCAGTCTAGTGTTTGAATTTGTGCACACAGCGCATTAAAATGGCTGATAACTCGTCAGTGTTCTCGAGAGTTTGTTAGTGAATTCATTGAAATATATAGAAAACACCCATGTTTGTGGAAGATTAAAGTAAAGAATATAGTGACCGAGACAAAAAGACAGCTCCATACAATGCTCTAATTGAAAAATTGCGGGCAGTTGACGCCTCGGCAAACAGAGAAACAGTAATAAAAAATAAAAAAAAAATCCTTGTGAACTGTTTACCGAAAAGAGTTATCCAAAGTTCAGAAATCTAGAAGATCTGGTGTAGGAGTAGATCAAGTACACCAGCCAACGTTGTAGTATTTTGATCTGCTTGGCTTTCTTATGGTTCGCCCTGCAAATCTCACAGTAAATTTACGTGGGAAAACTGCTTTCGCTTTAGCAGCCACTGTCTACACCATTTTGACCGCTTTCTCTGTTTCCTGCGGTTGGTCTGAATGTTTTTTGCAACACAAGTTGTGAACACAGACCACAACAGAACTTCCTCCATTTCTATATTTCAGAATAACTGAATTACATTTTTGACGTTTACAGGGAGCGTGGTCGCTCGCCACTGATTTCTTTTCTACACCGACAGATGGCGGGCGAGTACTAGATTGGTGTTTGTGTTGTGTGAACACACCACATTTGCAGCGATCTTTTGCATCTACAGACATCTGCGCCGATGTCTACGCAGACAGATCATTGAGTGTGGACCGGGCTTAATATTACTAACAGAAGATTATCATTTGGTGCAAAACTACTGAACGCAGCAGCCAATTGTGGAGAAGGACTAAAATTTAGGCAGTCTTTCTCATGATACCTGTACCAAGCAAACTGTATGTCATCGGTACCTCACACCACATTACATTATCTTGTCGCTGCTGACTTCTCAACTGCTCTGAAAAGAGCTTCTTGTACCTGAATATGATGGTTGCCAAGCCAGAAATATTACAAGCTGAAGGATCGGTTTATAGGAATAGGGTGAAGACATCCTGTAATGATACATTCAGTCTCATTCAAAGCTACCTCTATCTATTACAGACCTGTGTTCTGACCCTAGATGGGCCTACCAGGCCCAACTGACTGCCATGTCATCCTCTGCCAATGGATGCATTGGGTGCAGTGTGGAGGGGCATGTGGCCAGCATAGCACTCTCCGTCATTGTTGGGTTTCTTGATGTTGGAAACACTACTAATCAGTGAAGTAGATCTTCAGTTGGTCTCATGAGGCTGAGTGCACCCCATACCATTCCTCCCATGATGGAAAAATCCGTGGCAGTATTGGGAATTAAATCTGGGTCCTCTGCATGGTATTGAGCTATGGAAGCAGACATGCAGTATCTATTAACTGCTTATGATTAATCAAGACATATTCGACTGGTTACTCAGTATATTTTTAAATTAATTTTTCTCCTATTTTTTCTCCTATTTTTTTCTCCTTTAAATGATTCATAAAAGTGTTCTTTTCACTCCTATTTGATTTCATTAGATCCTGTAGTGTACACACTAATAAATCATCTGATGACTCAAATCTTCTCATATTTCTACTTGATTCATCTTTCTTTGATTTATCTGATTTAAGTGAATGACTTTTTTGATTTAATATTCAGTAATCTGTTTTATTAAATCTATAACATTTATAATCCATATCAGTCAAATTTTTGGATTTTCTGTTAACAGATTCACTAACCTATCACTACCTTTAGAACTTACTCCTTCAACTGTTAAATTATCTCACAAGGGACTGCTCCAATACAACATGTCGAAACATGTACAAATTTCTTTTTATTCAGATAAAGTGCACCAAAACAAAGACCTCGTCAAAATTTTTGTCGCTAATACACACTGCAAGTATTTTTTAAAGAAGTTGAAAATTTCTAAATTCGTAGCTCACCAGTTTGCTGGAGAACTGTACACCATTACCGGAGTTGTAGCAGATTGTACCCGAGCAACATGGAAGGCACATATTGTCGGTTGATGGCACATTGGTAAATGGATAACACAACTCGGCGTGATCATAGTCTGTTAATCAAATTTCAGTTTTCATTGATATACAAGACTGAGCCCTTCAAATCATAATTGAGATGACCATTGCTGATTTCAAGTCTTTATTTCTATTTGGCATCACTTTGGTGACCTATGTGTTGATGATGATTAAATGATGATGAGGACAAAACAATATTCAGTCCCTGAGCATACAAGATATCCAACCTGGGCAGGAATGGCATTCACCCATGCTGGCCACTCAGCTACGCAGGCAGACCTTTATAGAGCTGAAAGCATATGTTACAGAGTGATTTGACACAACATTCAAACAGGTAATTTGGATGAAATTTACACATTAGGGTAGTTGCAGGTGGGTAGATTTAGCTTCAAAATAGGGTGATGAGTACAACATGTAACAATGAACGTGAAAGCTAAGGATGAAAATAAATTTAATTTAAATTTGGTTAAAAATGTATCTAATGAACAGTGAAAGATTGAAGGTGATAAAGTAAAAATTAGTAACATGAAGCGGATTTCCGAAAAGGAACACGCAGCTTATTGTTCAACAGAAATGGTTGGAATTTATGATCTAATTTTATATCATAATAAAACTGAAAGGGAAAACTGGAAGTGAAATCAAGGGCACTGTCTGTGAATATGAACTACAGAAAACAGATGTATACTGACCTGAACATATTATAAAAAAGATAGTTAGTAAAGTATAAGTAAAATTAACAGAATTTTATAATTCTCATAACTGTTGGTCAAATTAATATAACATAATTTTGTAAAAGATAAGGTAACTATATAAAATGATGATTTAATTTTTAAAAATTTGGTTTTTAAAAGCTGATGTAGATATACAAATATTATTAATTTCTTAAGAATAATATATTTATATAAAAGAACTCTTAATATTTTCTGAGTTGTTCATGATGTAAATGAAAATAACTTCTATAAAAAAAGTCAAATTTCTCTTCAGTATCTTTTTTTTATTATTATTAGTTAATTGAATTTGTATGGTATTTAATTCTTATTATATTTTCATTACTAGGATATCCATCTTTAAGTAACCATAATTATGGTTGAAGAGTTTTTTCTTTGATGTCCAATCACATAGTAATCAGGCTGATGATCTTTGTCAAATAATCACAAAATAAAAGTGTTTCTCAAGTTAACATTTTCAGTTGGTAGTCCGCAGCTCGTGGTCGTGCGGTAGCGTTCTCGCTTCGCGCGCTCGGGTTCCCGGGTTCAATTCCCGGCGGGGTCAGGGATTTTCTCTGCCTCGTGATGACTGGGTGTTGTGTGATGTCCTTAGGTTAGTTAGGTTTAAGTATTTCTAAGTTCTAGGTGACTGATGACCATAGATGTTAAGTCCCATAGTGCTCTGAGCAGTTTGAACCCCATTTCAGTTGGTAGAACATCATATTGTTTTATTATTCCAGCTTCTGCATTTCTTTCCTTCTTAATATGATTTGAATGTGTAAGGATTTCACTTTCCTCTCGAATAATATTAATCTGTAGTTGATTTCTTTAAATCCTCAAGTTGTTTATCTTTAATTGTACTAATCCTTAGTAAACAGTTTATTTCACTTTCCAATATCTAGGATCCATATTTATAACTGAAGACAAAAAAATCTATACTTACACATCTTTTCAAATGACCAGATAAGGGTTTTCTCACAAGATAGATTTAGTGAATGTAGGGCACTCTACTAAGAAATATGAATGATTTTTGCATTACCACTTAAAAGGCTACCTTTAAATTTTCGTACATTTCTTTATCTCCTTCATCAGGCTACATCATCTTTAGCTTTAAAGTTTATATGAATGCATACCTTTGACTATTTACATACGTTATTTAAAATAATTTTACTAAATTCATTTTCTGTATATAAAGACTTATTTCATTCCCTTGATACAATAACTAGGTTTGCTAAATTAAGTTGTTAAACAAATTTTATTCACATTACTTTGTTTTTGTTAATATTCCACAGGTTTCTTATCTAAAACCATATTTTTCATTTTGATACACCTCTTTGATTCTTAAAAGGAATAATATGATTAATCTTTAGAAAATCTGCAATTTTAAATACAAAAAGTTATATTGAATAAACTCTTCAGCAGTGTGTTTATGCTTAAAATTGAAAACAAAGTTCTAATTTTATTCATATGATCATCAGAAACCATTTTTAATTGTTTATTAAAATATCTCATTCTGCTTTTCTTACAGAAGATACAACTATGACACTGATCCTGAATCTGATTAAATTTTCCACAAACTTCACACTGTTTAGAATTATTAAACCCATTTACCTCTTCTTCAGAACCATATTCATTTGCATGCTAATCTACTTCTCCACATCACTATCAGGAAATACTAAATATTCACTGTCTAGTTCCACTGAAACAAATCCGTGCTTTTGATTCCATCTTTCTCAGAAAGTACATTTACACTTTTTGCTTCTTTACATATATCAAAAGTTTTAAAATCCTCTTGTGTGTGACCTTTTCTTTTAGCATAAGTATTTTTACAGTTCTTACAAGCAAATGCTATTTTTCATTTCCAAATTTCTTTGTCTACTACAAATTTAAAAGTAATTTTGCTGTAGTTTTTTCATGTATCAAATGTGACTCTTATTTATTATAATGCTTTTTACCACATTACGAGATCCCCTGTGATACTAAACCTCCATACAAGTTTCACAGTCTAGCCACTAATCCATAGAAATTTTTACAGATGACATACATTACAACAGATTGTTCCTTCTCAGTCAAGACCACAAAGTTAAGTTAACCCTTTCCTGAATAAACTTAATGAATTGGCATTTAGACATCCTCCCTACCTGTTCTGTGCTGTTTCCTCATTGATGTAATCCCTTGAAGCAGTTCTTCTACCACTGTTGGATTTGAGTGTACAGGCAAAAAGTCTGAACCTGAGGATATAAGTAAAATGTGCCATCTAATCTATTTTAAATAAATTCCAGGTGCCATTATGGTGCATTTACTGGCAAATAGTGTAAAACGGTTAACAGTGACATATATAGACATAAATAACTTCAGAATTACGTACACACACACACACACACACACACACACACACACACACACACACACACACCTTTCACACCTTTGGAATTACACTCAAGGAAAAAAATCTCAACACCAAGAAGGAGTTGTGTGAGATAAATTAAAGTTGGTAGGCACGTTTCTACAACTGAAAGATGATATCTATTCATATATTGCACCATATTACGCAACAGCCTCCCCCAAGGTCATTATGAGCTGTCTGATACCACCTTTTTTTATATGCATGTATTTATCGTACGATTCTTTGCTTCCTAGGGCCTTTAATGTGTATTTTTATAGGCCTCATTCAGTTGAGTTTGCCCAATAACCTATTCACCTTTGTAAATACATATAGAATATTCTTGAATGACGTACATTCTCGTGATTGCTAATAGATTGTCATTAACAAAAGTATGTACACACACCAAATTAAATATCAGATCGTGAAATTCAAGTAATAAATGTTGAGCAACAAATATTAAGAGGCTGTGAGAATGTTAGCATACCTAACTAACGCCTCTAAGTCCATAATTGCAATTTGTAAATTCGCTCACACAAAAACCTTATTATGATTCAAATGAAAGTAACAGTCATTATCCAGTGATGTAATCTCATTTGTTATTCATTTTATGTAATTCATTGTAATTGATGATGCTTGTAAATTATGCAGATATTTACTTCTTGTTAGTTACACCACCCAAATTTACGAAGTTCTGGTATTTGAGAAAACAGCATGACGTGTATACTTCGAACAAATGTTAGCAATAAAATCCATACAGTCACTAGTTACGAATAAATGATGACTAACTGAAACCCTAAGCTGCCGACAGGTGTTGTTGATATACCTCGATGTGGACAGCTGAAAGTGTGTGCCCCGACCGGGACTCAAACCCGGGATCTCCTGCTTACATGACAGACGCTCTATCCATCTGAGCCACCGAGGACACAGATGAATACCACGACTGAAGGGACTTATCCCTTACACGCTTCCCGTGAGACTCACATTCCCAACTGTCCACAATTCTACATATGTAATGTACCTTATAGACATTTGCCCATTCACTCATTACTCGCGCACGCTTTGGTGATTCCCGTAAGAGTTTGGGCAACCTGTGCGCATTCGCACAGATGAAGGTCAATGGTTGGGTAGCCTTTAACTATATATATGAAGACAGTAACTGTTCTCGAAACAACAGAATACTGTTGATGACCGTGCAGCTTTTCCCTGGAATAAATGATGACTAACTGAAACCCTTAGCTGCTGACAGGTGGTGTTGATATACCTCGATGTGGACAGCTGAAAATGTGTGCCCTGACCGGGACTGCGAATGCGCACAGGTTGCCCAAACTCTTACGGGAATCGCCAAAGCGTGCGCGAGTAATGAGTGAATGGGCAAATGTCTATAAGGTACATTACATATGTAGAATTGTCGACAGTTGGGAATGTGAGTCTCACGAGAAGCATGCAAGGGATAAGTCCCTGTAGTCGTGCTATTCATTGTGTGCTCGGTGGCTCAGATGGATAGAGCGTCTGCCATGTAAGCAGGAGATTTCGGGTTCGAGTCCCGGTCGGGGCACACATTTTCAGCTGTCCACATCGAGGTATATCAACAACACCTGTCGGCAGCTTACGGTTTCAGTTAGTCATCATTTATTCCAGGGAAAAGCTGCACGGTCATCAACAGTATTCTGTTCTTTCGAGAACAGTTACTGTCTTCATATATACTAATTATGAAATTAAAGTAAAATCAAAATAATTGTTGAAATCTGTTTGTGAATCAATTTGAACACATAAAACCAAGATGATGATAAAATATTATGCTATTTGACATTATATTGTATAACCTGCACAAATGTAACAGCAGTTAGTTTAGATGAAATTGTTTTTAATTGTAAGTTAGATTTTGTAATAAATTAACAATGGTAGCAATTGTTGAAAATTGTAGTTCTGTCGATCAGCTGGTGTCAATAAATAATTTGTCAAGCTTGAAATGTTCGTGATGTTCTCATTATTCATAGCATCAACAACATCGATGAACCACAGGCCAACGCAAGTTAAGTAGTAACGTTTTAAAGATCGTCAGATGTGGTGGAGTAGAGCTGGGACCGATGTTTGAAATTGGAACTGTGTTTAATGAGTGATGGTTTCAGGTTATGTAAAAACGTGAATGCAAGATCCAAACAACGACAACTTTTGTCCAGAGAATGTTTGTGGTAACCATTTACAGAAAGACCGAAAAAAATAATCATTACCTGCTGTGGGAAGATCGTGATGATATTGGACCAAATTCTCGGACTGCACAGCAGGAACTCAGATGAGCAACTGTTCTCTTTAATTTTCTAATTTTAAATATTGTTGAGTGACATTTGTGTATGATGAATAACAATGAGAACATGAAAATGCATGAAGAGAAGCCTGTAGGCTGTGGATCTGTAGAAAACACTTTGGACTTAGGATCAAGTATCTGTGAAGTATCAAATGGCTCTGAGCACTACGGGACTTAACATCTGAGGTCATCAGTCCCCTAGAACTTAGAACTACTTAAACCTAACTAACCTAAGGACATCACACACACCCATACCCGAGGCAGGATTTGAATCTGCGACCATAGCAGTCGCACGGTTCCAGACTGAAGCGTCTAGAACAGCTCAGCCACTGCGGCCGGCTGTGAACTATCGTCCAGCAGTATTTGAAGTGTAGATCAAAGTTATGGATGGAGTGAGCTCCAGTGAAACTGTCTCCACGAGTACTCCAATTACCCAGGGAAGAGTAGTCGGAAATAATTTGTTAATGTTATTAATGCAGCATATGAAAGAAGTGAAGGAACAGATGGGACAGATTAGGCAGGAAATTGGTCAGCAAAGTTAACAGTTAAGTCAGCAATTAAATGAACAAATGGTGGAATTAAAGAATACTGCTACTGAAAATACTAATCAGACAAGGGAAATCCAGGAGGGTTTGGTAGCACTAAAACTTAGTGTTGAGACTAGGCAGGGTGAACTCAATACTCATGTGGTAGGAGTAGAAGACAGGGTGGTGGATATATTAGAAACTAAATTCACACAAGAGCTGTCCAAAATCGAGGAGAGATTCGAAAAAACTAGATAAACATGTAGATGCAGAAAATTCTAAACTTAAGTAGAGGTTGTTGAGACTAGGAGTGTTTTAGAAGAAAAAGTAGAAGCTTACAAAGAGGAACTCAGAGTAAAAATTTAGACATTACCAATCAAATAAGTAATGTAGAACTGAAGTGTGATGGAAAAAATAGATTTGTGTAAAACTAATGTTGCAGATTTAAGTAAGAAAGTTATAGAATTTACAAGAGGGTGTAGCTCAAAGAAATTTTGTTGGCAATATTAATTGTGTATGCGGTGGCATACCTTTAAAATAGCTTTCCAAGAGATGGGAAATTGCACCCTGTTGATTTTTTACAGCAGTGTCAGGGTAATTTTAGTAATGATGTGACAATGTTAAAATTAAATTTGTTAAGCAACTTTTGGATGGAGAAGCAATCTCATGGGCCAATCAGAATGTTAATTCTATCATGTCATATGATGAATTTGAAGAAAAGTTCTTAAATAAGTTTTGGTCAGAATCTGAGCAAGCTAGGATTAAAAGTGAGTTCTTGAATGGTCAAATGTATAGGGAAAGTGATGGTAGCTTGATGTGCTTTTGTGAAAACCAATTTATGAAGTTAGTGCACTTAGACAAATCTTTTGACGAATTAATACAGACAGATGCCTTAAAATATTTATTTATTTAGTCCTTCAAATCCTACATGTATAGAATATATACAAGGATATTGGACATGGTTAAGTCTTTACAAGATAAAATACAGTTTGTATTGCATTCTTAAGGACTAGATATTGAAGTAATTTAGCAAAGAATCATATATACAACAAACATTAGAGGCAACATACAAAGTAAAATATTCATAATGCATCTTTATTTTTGTTGTTTGGTTTCCAGATACTCTGTTAGACTGTAATACAATGAGCAATTAAATATGCCTTTAGTTCAGCCTTAAAACTACTGAGTTTACTTACTGATTTAATATGGTTAGACAGATTATTGTAAATTTTTATCCCAGTATTGAGAGTGCCTTTTTGGCACAATGATGTTCTCACATGTTTCATATGGAGGTCAGATTTTTGCCTTGTATTGTATGCACGTATACCTTCATTTTTTAATAAGATATCTGGGTGTCTATCAATATATTGTTTGATGAAAACTGATGTTTCGTAGATAAAAATGCAAGGAATATGGGTCTGCATGTTTCCCTATTGTTTAGCCCTTCAATAATTCTTAATATTCTCTTTTGCAACCAGAAAAGTTAAATATTTGTTGTTACATTACCCCTGAAGATTATGCCATATTTAATTACAGAATGCACATAGGAGTAGTATATATTTAACAGGCTAGCTTAGCTGCAACAAGTTTTTAAGATCATTATCATGCAGCAGGTTTTGCTTAGTTTTCTTTGCAAATATTCAATTTGTACCTCCCATTTTGTGTTGTCAACACTTTCAAGAACTCTGTCGCTTAGTTCTATTTGTACTTTTGGGTGGTGTCTTCCTTTTAGATTATAGAAGTTCGGTGCTATTGTCATTTCTTTGTTCATAATTAGCTTGTTATAACTGAACCTCTGTTCTACACTGTACAGTGTTTGAATAGCAGAGCCTTTCAGTTTTTCTTCTGTTTTACTAGTAATAAGGAAGCTTGTATCATCTGCAAATTGGAGGGTAGATGGGCAATACTTGTACATAAGATCATTGACATAGAGGAGAAACAGAATGGGTCCTAATACTGATCCTTGAGGGACGCCAAATTTCACATCCTGAATAGTAGTAGATGATTTTTTTAGGGTCAGTATATTGCACTTCAACCACCTGTTTGCGACCACATAGGTATGTCCTGAGCCACTCATTGGATATACCTCTAATTCCTAATTGGTCAATCTTCTGCAGCAGGGCATTATCGTCAATGACGTCAAAAGCTTTGGATAAATCAAGACATATGCCCATCACAAACTCACTCACATCCAGTTTAGTACAGATTTCATTAAGAAATTCAAATATTGCACTTTCATTTGAATAGCCTTTACTGAAACCATGCTGCGAAGGAGAGAGAATTTTATTTTTATATAGGAAATCAGACAATCACTTATAAAAAAAAATTTCTAAAATTTTTGAAAATGCAGGCAGTAGGGCTATTGGTCTAAAATTTGAAACACCTTCTGGATTTCCTTTTTTTGAGCACTGGTTTCAGTTTTGCTGTTTTTTAAGCATGAAGGGAAGGTTCCTGATGATAGTGAGCTGTTACACAAGTGTAAAAAGGAGATTACCAAAAAGAGTACAGTGGGAGTTGATTTATGGACCAGACAACTCTGTAGATCAGTTCTTGAGATATGTAGATAAGTTGGATAGAGCCTTTGAGAGAAATGAGAGGCTAAATAATGACAGATTTGGCAATCAACCATCTGGGGGGGGGGGGGGGGGGGGTGGAATCAAGGCAGGAGTGACAATGAAAATCAGAATAATAATAGTGGTTACAATAGAAGTGATAATAGATGGATCAACCATAGTAATGGGAATTGAAGCAGAGGACATAACAGGGAGAGACCTTGGGACAATAGTAACAGACAATTAGATAATTACCAATCAAGACGAGGCAAATTAAACTGACAGAAGTCTCATTGCGAGCCTGTCAGTTTGGGGTGAGAAATAAGTTCCAAAATCAGGCTAAACACCACCGGCCTAAAGATATCGAAAATAGATACATAAGACAGAGTAATCGAAGATGTTGGAGTGGAAATGACAGAACTAATGTAAGAAGAGCACATCAGATTAGCAAATTACAGCCTGGAAAAGTATGAATGATAGATCTTAAGTCTATATAATCAGTGTGGTGGAGAAGTTTGCAAAGAAAATGTTGGTTCTTATAGTAATCTTGATGAGTTTTGATTTGGTAAATTAATGGAGGAAGAATCTGTCCCTGTTATGCACTTAAGTGGTGATACTTGTACTGGTGTACTTGTCAACAATTCTGATGATCATTGTAAAGATGTTGTAGAAGTGTCTAGTACTGGAGATGATAGCATGTGTGGCAAGGTTGATTGTGAAAGTGTCAGTAGTAATGATGAATGGGAGGGAGAATTAAACAGCATGGTGTATATGGAGGTTAAAGAAGATTTAATTAATGATGAAGAAGGTGATGTCAGTAGTATTTGTGAAGAATATGAGAACCAAATTATGCCAATGGAAACTGGAAAGGTATCATCAGATAAGGAACATGTGGACAGCCATCATGATTTAGGTGTGATACCAGAAAATTTATGGGATACTTACAATGGTTACAGTGACAGTGACAGAGTAAAAAGGGTCATCAAGATTATTTGTGAAGAATTGCATTCCAACTGGGAAGGTAGAACCAATCAGCAGGCTTACAGTGGGATCAGTTCTGGGAAAAGTAGTCAGTGTGTAAAAGAGTGACATGACATCAAGCAATCATCTGATGTAGTTCTAAGTAAAATACAGACAAGAGAAATTGTACAGACAAAAATGGTATAAATGACTTGGACTTTAGAGAGATTGAAAACAATTTGTTGCATGCAGATGAGGAAAGCAGGAAGGAAAAATTTTTAGGTTGCCTGTATATAGGTATAAAAGTTGCAAATTATGAGGGAGTTTGCCTCTTGGACACAGGTAGCCCTGTTTGTGCCACTTCTGAAAAATTTAGAGACCTGGTAAGACATAGTGCTGACTTTGAAGAATATCCTGTTATTGGAATCTAAATTAAGGGAGCAACTGGTAGGCACAGCAAAGTTGTAAACAGGCAAACCTTAATATCTTTCACAATTAATGATGTACAGTATAACCAAGGATGTTTTTTAGTCCCTCACCTCAATGAAACTATTTTGTTCGGAATGAATTGGATACAAGGAGTAAATGCAGATTTTGACTGGAATAACAAAAAGTTAAAGCTTACCAACCCAAACACATGTGACTGAACTAATCATACAAAATTGCATAGAGAACAATTTTCAGATTAGAAGAGTGATTTGAGTAAATGAAAACATTGACTTCAATGAGGAAGACAGTGAAGAAGAATGAAGTGGTGACAAATATGCTGAATTAGAAGGCACCAAACTAAAGGAAGCTGGGAGTTTAGATAAAGAACAGGCTGATCAATTAGGTAGTTTGTTGTGGGAGTACAAAGATGTGTTTAGTGAGAAACCTGGGAAAGTGAAAAACTATGAATGTAGACTTAATCTAAAACCTCACAAATCATTTTTTATCAAACCATATGGAAGACCCATCTTGAAAAGAAAATAACCTGTTGGTGGTAGTTTCAAAACGTGGTGGCGGAGTAAGACTTGTGCTCAATTCGAGACATTTAAACAAATACCTTGAGAGGGAAACTGATCACCCTGAGAATACACAAGTTTGAACATATGAAGTACATGTCTAGTTTAGACTTAACAGCAGGTTTCCATCAGGTACCACTGGAGATTCAGTCTAGGAAATATACTGCGTTTTTGTATGGAGGAAGATGCTATTGCTATTGTGTGGTACCATTTGGTCTTAATGTATCAGTTGCAGAATTTACCCGAGCATTAGATTTTGCTCTAGGAAAAGAATTGTTAGGAGTCTATTGGGCTTTCACCAAATTCAAGAATTACTTATTAGGACATCTAGTAGTAGTATACACAGACCATAAGGCTTTAATCAATATACAAGAGTGTACTTTGAATCACAGCAGGATAACCAGGTGGGCACTATTCCTCCAGTAGTTCAGCTATACAGTAAAGTATATAAAAGGTGAAGAAAATCTAATTGCTGATGCTCTATCAAGATTGCTAATGGCAGGAGAAGATGAACGTAACAGTGATGAGTGTGAAAGGAAATTTCGGATTATGTATCTAAAAGGGGTGAAAAATGAGAATGAAATCAGGAAAATTTGTAATTTATTTATTTATTTATTGTTCCATGGGACCACATTAAGCAGAAGTCTCCATGGTCATGGAACGAGTCAATACATGAAATTACAACACGATTGTGGAAACAGATAAAATGAAATATAAGAAACACATTCAGTTGTAGATTGTAGAAACAGATAAAATGAAATATAAGAAACATATTCAGGTGACACGTCGTTAGTTCAAATAAAGAAAATCAAGAATGTAACACTGGAATTTGCTTAATTTTTTAGCTCTTCCAGGAGCTCCTCGACAGAGTAGAAGGAGTGAGCCATGAGGAAACTCTTCAGTTTAGACTTAATAGCGTTTGGGCTACTGCTAAGATTTTTGAGTTCTTGTGGTAGCTTATTGAAAATGGATGCAGCAGAATACTGCACTCCTTTCTGCACAAGAGTCAAGGAAGTGCATTCCACATGCAGATTTGATTTCTGCCTAGTATTAACTGAGTGAAAGCTGCTAACTCTTGGGAATAAGTTAATATTGCTAACAACAAATGACATTAAAGAAAATATA
This sequence comes from Schistocerca americana, assembly GCF_021461395.2. Lineage (NCBI taxonomy): Eukaryota > Metazoa > Arthropoda > Insecta > Orthoptera > Acrididae > Schistocerca > Schistocerca americana. Next base: position 620,866,656 of record NC_060130.1, read on the forward strand.
TACTGTGAAGGCAATGTCAAAATTCCCAGACTATTGAATAGGGGTCGACAAGAGGTTTTCGAACTTACACCACACACAGCTCGAACAGCCCCTTTTTGAGCCAAAAATACCCTTTTTGAATCAGAAGAATTACCCCAAAAAATAATATGATATGACATAAGCGTATGAAAATATGCGAAGTAGACTACTTTTCGTGTTGAAATGTCACTTATTTCAGATACTGTTCTAATGGTAAATAAAGTGGCATTTAGTTTCTGAACAAGATCCTGAACATGGGCTTTCCACAACAGCTTACTATCTATCCATACGCCTAGGAACTTGGAACTGTTCCGTCACACTTATAACATGCCCATTCTGTCTGATTAAAATATCAGTTCTTGTTGAATTGTGAGTTGGAAACTGTAAAAACTGAGTCTTACTGTGATTTAGCATCAAATTATTTTCCACAAGCCACGAACTTATTTCATGAACTACATTATTTGATAATGTTTCAATATTACACACAAGATCCTTCACTACCAAGCTGGTGTCATCAGCAAACAGAAATATTTTTGAATCACCTGTAATACTAGAAGGCATATCATTTATATAAATAAGAAACAGCAGTGGCCCCAGCACCGATCCTTGGGGAATGCCCCAATTTAACAGTCCCCCATTGGGACTGAACATCATTACCACTCTTAATATTGCGGAGAATTACCTTCTGCTTTCTGTTCTTAAAGTAAGAGGCAAACCAATTGTAAGCTACTCCCCTTACTCGATAATGTTCCAACTTCTGCAGTAATATTTTGTGGTCAACACAGTCAAAAGCCTTCGTTAAATCAAAGAAAACACCTAACGTTCGCAACCTTTTATTTAATCCGTCCAAAACCTCACAGAGAAAAGAGACTATAGCATTTTCAGTTGTTAAACCATTTCTAAAACCAAACTGTACATTTGACAGCAAATTATGTGAATTTAAATGCTGCAGTAACCTTGTATATACAACCCTCTCGATAACTTTAGCAAACACCGATGGCATAGAAATAGGTCTATAATTATCAACATTATCCCTGTCTCCCTTTTTATAAAGTGGCTTCACTGCCGAGTACTTTAATCGGTCAGGAAACTGACCACTCCTAAAGGAAAAGTTACAGATATGGCTAAGTACTGGGCTAACATACATGGAACAATACTTCAGTATTCTGCTAGATACCCCGTCATATCCATGAGAGTTCTTGGTCTTAAGTGATTTAATTATTAACTCAATCTCCCTCTTGTCAGTATCATGGAGGAGCATTTCAGGTAACAGTCTCGGAACACTGTTTTCTATGAGCGCTATATGATTCCCTGTTGGGACTAGGTTTCTATTTAGTTCACCTGCTATATTCAGAAAGTGATTATTAAATAATGTACATATATGCGACTTATCAGTAACACGGACATTCCCACTACGCACTGATTCTATATCCTCGACCTGTCTCTGCAGACCAGCCACTTCCTTTACGACTGACCATATGGTTTTAGTTTTATCCTGAGACTTAGCTATTCTATCTGCATACCACATACTTTTTGCCTTCCTAATAACTTTTTTAAGTGCCTTACAATACATCTGTAGATATCAGAACCATGATTCCAACTGGAAGTTAGTTAAAAGTTATCTGGGTAAGAGAGAATAAGAGAAAGTAGAGCAGTATAATAAAGTGCACAAGGGTATAGTTTCCAGAAGATACAGTGCAGACAGTGATGCTTGGAGATTGTGTTGGCCACAGCAGTATATTGAAGTATTGATAAAGTATGTACACAAGAGTTTTAGACATTGTGGGACACAGAAATGTATCCAAAAGATCCAAGAGAATGTATACTTTTACAACATTGCCAGGAGAGTGAGGAAGCAATTATGAACATGTGACAGGTGCCAGAGGGTAAAAGTTAGTAATCAAACCTGCAAAGGATATATGCAAAAATCTTGCCAAAAGAACCTCTACAACTTGTAGCAGTTGATTTTTATGGATCATTGCCTAAGGCTAAAGGAGGATTTTGTTACATATTTGTCATGGTGGATCTTTTTTCAAAATTCATTAAACTATATCCATCAAAGAAAGCAACAAGTAAGAACATAATTTTGAAAATTGGAAGAGACTATTTCACAAAGGTAAGAGAACCGAAGAGCATACTTTCTGACAATGGAGCACAATTTACTTCTAAACTGTGGAAAACATTTGTTGAGGATAACATAAACCATATTCTGTTATCTGCTTACCACCTGTCAAGCAATCCAGCTGAATGTTACATGAGAGAACTAGGGAAATTATTTAGAACTTATTGCAACAAAAATCATGTAAGTTGGATAGAGTACGTAGATAGCTTTGAAGATATACTGAACAGCTTACAGCATTCATTTACTGGGTTTTGCCCATATGAAATAATGTATCACAAGAAACCACCAAACCTGATCAATGAATTAATTGAATTACCAGCATGTAAGGATATGCGTCCTCAGGAAAGAGAAGAAATAGTCAAGAAAGTTATGGAACAACAAGAGAAACTGAGGAAAAACAGACATGATAAAACTTGAAACCTACAACTTTTGAAACTGGTGATCTGGTCCTGGTGAAGACACATGAAAAATCCAAGGCGATAAGCAATGAATTAAATAAATTCTTTGACATCTATATTGGTCCATTCAAAACTCAGTCTATGCCACACCCAAATGCATACAGGTTAATGTATCTAAAATCTGGAAGGTTATTTGGTCTACATAATATAACTAAAGTTAAACCCTATAAGCAAGTGTCAAACACCAAGAAAAAATAAGATGATGTAAACGCCCTCAGGAGGACACCACATATTTGTGTCAAGTGTGTAGTGAGCACTAGGTCTCAGAGCTATGTAGTATTCTATTTTCTTCTTTTTGTTTTCAGATGCTACATCTTTTACTCATCTATAAACCTGTAATGAAGTTATCTCTTACTGTAAATACTATCCATTCTCTGTAGCATAAGTTTTCTGTATGTAATATGAATATTGAGTGACATTATTTGAGGAATAATTTGAAAATGTAAACTGTGTATTAAATTTAACTTTCTTACAGTAATGATTGACCAATAATTTATAGTTATTTTGTAAATAATGATTCTTTAAGCATTTCAGACAATAGTAACTACTATAGCAGAAACATAACTGAAAAGGACATTTTAAAACTAGTTCATGAGAAATAACTTGTGTAAAACATAGAAAGTTATGACAGCTTTGTAGAGATAACGATGATAATAGGTTAAAGTGTGTACTATGTATATAATAAGTATTGTAAGTGTTGTTAAGAAACTACTTTCTGGCTATCACACTCTATGGACAAATCGTATTAGTAAGTAATGTTTACTTTTTTGTGCATGTTATTAGCTCTATGATGTCCAGGAGGTAATTGATGGGACAATGTATAGTTCTGGGAGTAAAAGACAATTTTATAGATCCATATGTGTGTGTAATGTACAGTGTATAATAGTTATAGATAAGTTAGTGTTAGCATTTTCATGACAGAATAGAATCTGGGAGTATATAAGATAATGTAGGTTATTGTAGTTATTTTCTGTAGAGCATGTATTTGATATGTGGGAAGTAATACCATGAAGTAGTTCAAAGGTGTTTCTATGAGAATTACAGGCACAGTCATGATTTTATGAATTTGTTAATGAGATGTACAAATGGACAATGTTAAAGATGTACATGTGTTATTATATGGACAAGTTGCTCTGTGACAAGACATTTTGTGAAAAGTATGTCATTACAAGATTGTGTGATGAGAAACAGTCTGTGAGTTTGTTTGATATGATAGAGAGTTAAATGAGATCTGGGGGATCAAATATACTGTATAGTGGAATATACTGAAATACTAATCAAACAGAAAGGATACTTATATACTTTATTTTTGTTCATTGACTTTAATCTGTACATAGTTAAATATTTACAGTTTAGATATGCTTATCATTGTGTGATTTTGTTTATAAATATGCTAATAGTATAGGATAATATGTGAATGATTTTGATATATTTATGCCTGATGTGACCTTAATTGTAACCTACACGAGTACCTTGAGTAATGAGCTCATCCCTGTTCCTACTAAGAGAACTGTATCCACGATCCTTACCTGACCTGGAAGTAAAAACTAAAAACTGTGAAACTTAATAGTGGATGGTGCTATTGCAGCATAGAGACTGTCAGAAAAAGAGGGGTTGCAGACACAAGATGGACAGCGCAAAAGGACTGATGATTGCGAGCTGCCAATTCCTTAAGATGTGTAATGTGAACCAGTGACTGGAGTGACAGCTAAGAACAATAAAAGTTGACTTTTTCTATTAAAACTAATACTACAAAAATTTAAATGTATTGAAAATATGTGATTTGAGAGTACCAGATCGCCTTTATGTATTTAGCAGCCATTCGTACAAGTAATACTTGTAAGAGTGTCTGGGGGGGGGGGGGGGGGGGGTTGTATTACGCAACAGCCAACAGCCTCCCCCAAGATCATTATGAACTGTCCATACCACCTTTTTTAAATGCATCCGTATGTTTATCGTACGATTCTTTGCTTCCTAGGGCCTTTAATGTGTATTTTTATAGGTCTCGTTGAGTTTGCCCAAAAACCTATTCATCTTTGTAAATACATATAGAATATTCTGGAATGACATACATTCTCGTGATTGTTAATAGATTGTCATTAACAAAAATATGTACATACACCAAATTAAATATCAGATCATGAAATTCAAGTAATAAATGTTTAGCAACAAATATTAAGAGGCTGTGGAAATGTTAGCATAAATAACTGATGCCTCTAAGTCCATAATTGCAATTTGTAAATTCGCTCACACAAAAACCTCATTACGATTCAACTGAAAATAAGTCATTATCCAGTGATGTAATCTCATTCGTTATTCATTTTATGTAATTCATTGTAATTAATGATGCTTGTAAATTACGCATATATTTACTTCATGTTAGTTACACCACCCAACTTTATGAAGTTCTGGTATTTGAGAAAACATATGTGAATTTAATTTATGTAATCTGGTGAAGCACAATGTGTATACTTCAAACAAATGTTAGCAATAAAATCCATACAGTCACTGATTATGAAATTAAAGTAAAATCTAAATAATTCTTGAAATCAGATTGTGAATCAAATTTCACACATAAAACCAAGATGATGATAAAAATATTATGGTATGTTATTTGACATTATATTTTATAACCTGCACAAATGTAACAGCAGTTAGTTTAGTTGAAATTGTTTTTAATTGTAAGTTACATTTTGTAATAAATTAACAGTGGTAGTGATTGTTAAAAATTGTATTTAAAGTGACACAGTGAGACTGTGTGGGCAGTCAGTCATGTTTTGTTTACTTCAGGAGACAGTGCAGTTTAGTTCAGTTTAGCTCAGTTTTGTCAGTTGTTTTGCACTTATGTCAGTTCTGTCGATCAGCTGATGTCAATAAATAATTTGTCAAGCTTGAAATTTTCGTGATGTTCTCATTATTCACAGCATCCACAACATCAATGAACCACAGGCCAATGCACGTTAAGTACAAATGTTTAAAGATTGTTACAACCAATCACATAAGAATGACACTAGTAGCACCACCATGAAGATGCAAAGCAGGTTTGCTCTAAATACACACTGTAATGGTCATGAGCATTAGTTACCTTTGAGACATGACATGGTGGGCTGATTTTAAGACACTCAATGCCTTTAAGGTGACAAAGACACCATTATCAATACCTCACTGGGTTTGAAAAAGTTCATGTTAAAGGATTACAAGAAGATGGTATTGCAGAAAGACTTGGCAAGAATATAGCCACTGGACACAACTGCTGGTGGCGGTGGTTAGGAGAATGTACGGTTGCTAGAAAACTGTGCTCCGTGTGGCCATGTGGTACTACCGACAGCATTTGGCACCACAGTGACACAACAAACTGCTACAAATCGGTTATTTCAAGGACAGCTCCGAGTCAGACACCTTTTAGCATGCATTCCACTGGCGACTTCAGTGGTGTCAAGTGTGAGCCATTGGAGGGCAGCTGTGTTTTCTGATGAAAACTTTTTCTGCCTCGGTGCAGTGATGGCTCTGTTTTGGTTAGGAGGAGGCCAGTTGAGCACCCGCAACCAACCTGTCTGCATGCTAGACACACTGGACCCACACCTGGAGTTGTGGTTTGGGATGCAATTTCATACGACAGCAGGAACACTCCCATGGTTATCCCACACACCCTGACTGCAAAATTGTATGTGAATCTGGTGATTCAAAGTGTTGTGATGCCATTCACGAACAGCATTTCAGGGGGTATTTTTCAGTAGGATAACACTCGCCTACATACCACTGCTGTAACCCAATACGCTCTACAGTATGCCTACATGTTGCCTTGGCCTGCTCGAGCAACAGATCCATTGCCAGTTGAGCACATATGGGACATTGTCTGACGACACTTCCAGCGTCATCGACAAACAGCATTGGCTGTTCCTGCACTGACCTATCAAGTGCAACATGCATGTAACTTGAGCCCACAAACTGACATCCAGCACTGGTACAATACAACACATGCACTTTTACATGCTTGCATTCAACATTCTCGTGATTACACCATTTATTAATGTACGAGCATTTCACGTTTGCTATGTCTTTTCTCACACTTACATTAACCTGTGATCTCCCAATATTAATCACTTAGATATGTCACTGAGACAAATGTATTCCAGAAATTTCATTACTGTACGTTAATTAATTTTTGATTAGTGATTTTTTTTCTGCCAATGTATTTGGATGTTGTCAAGAGATTAACAACTGTCATTTGTATTCCGATATAAATAGTGTACTGCGTGTTTGCGTGGCAGCAGCATAGCTTTAATGACATTTAGGCTCCAACTTGCATTTGATTTGTTCATGGTGGCCCCTGCATATTTGGCCACCATACTTGTGAATATGCTTTGCAGTCCAGATACGGTGCCTGTCTCACCTTGAATGAGTTTATCAATTGAAGAGCCACAGGAATATTTACCACCAAGCATCCTGCAGCCGCCACAGCATCTGGGTGTTACCTACACCAACACATGGTGTGCACGTCACAGTACACAGTATTGTAATTGCAGACACCTGCTCGCTTCCACACTATAAAGTGTCCACATGATGCCGTACGTGTAATCTTCTGCTGGACACATACGTAGGTCACTGCTTCGCCTCTCAATAGCCACTTATGATTCAGGCTCTGACCAACCAACAGTCACTATGATTCTCTCAATCTCTCAATATCTATTGCTGCTGCAGCTGTCTGCCATGTCGTTGTCTTGCCCTTGCTGTATGCACCATATGTCACAGGAGTTCTGTCCACTACTCCTTAAGAAATCCACTACACAATATACATTGAGCACCCAGAACATTATGATCACTGACCTGCTATCGATATAAATCCATCCGGGCAATAGCTGCATCATCTGGTGGGCAATGACTGCTAGTCAGACAAACTCATGGTGCATGTAGTTTCAGTAAGTGTCCTGTCCATATGAAGAATGGGGAAAGTGCGCAATCCATCTGAGTTTGACTGAGGCCAGATTGCGATGGCCCATAGGTTCGGATAAGCATTTTTGAAACTGCACCAGTTGTCAGGTGTTTGAGGATTGCTGTGGTGAGTGTCTTCAACACATGACAAAACCAATGTGAAACCACGACCAGACATCATGGGTTGGGCGGCCATCCCTTGTTACAGATGTCAGACGTTGTAGGCTGGGCAGATTGATGGAACAGGACAGGCAGCAAACTGTGGCAGAACTAACATCAGACTTTATTGCTGGGTAGAGTACAAGTGTGTCTGAACACAGTGCATCAAACACTCCTTATGATGGGCTTCCACAGCGAATGCATTTGCCTTGTGCATCCCTTCATGACGATCATGTTTACCGATGGCAGTGGCAGTTTTCACCAAGATAATGCACCATGTCACAAGACCAGGAGTGTGATGGAATGGTTCGAGGAATACAGTGATGCGTTCCAATTGATGTGCTGGCCCCCAACTCGCCAGATCTGAACCTGATCGAACACATCTGGGATGTGATGTCAGAGCTCAGCTGTAATTTATGGGAATTATGTGGCGTGTGTGTGTGTGTGTGGGGGGGGGGGGGGTGCCAACTCCCTCCAGCAGCCAATCGAGCCTTCAGGCCCTCATTGCTTCCATGCCACAATGTGTCGCCGCTATTATCCGTGCCAAAGTTGGACGTAGTGGCTATTAGGTAGGTGGCATAATGTTCTGGCTGATCAGTGTATCCATGTGAATGCCCACGAGATCATTGCCTCACGGGACCCTGCCAATATGGCGCCTTGCTGCTTGCGAGTGCCCATCCTCGTGATACTGTCATTACTATCCTTCTTGCTCCATGCCACTTCAACAGTTACGGACTTCGTCCTTGAGAGCACCTGTTATACACTCTCGAGAATCAAAATTTCTGTTATCAAGTTTTATGGATATTTGTTCTGACAAGCTGTATGGAGTTTAGTCATGATAACATACAGCTGTTGTTATTGTACCAGTTACACCTTCATGGAAAAGGAAACTTCAGTAATGGCAATGAGAATAATGGTTTCGTGTGGATCTCAGTGCTCTTCTCTCATCTGCCATGATAGGTAATGACAATGAGGGTGTTTCTCACGAGTTTTTTAGTGGTTCTTCCTAGTAGTGGGGAACTGCATGTAAAAAAACAACCTTGACCCCAACGAGAGACCATTTTAGGAAAGCTCAACCAATTGTACACGTTATATTTTGCTGACAGCAGCATCAGCACTTCCTTATCTCCAAAGCCCTGACATCCTGCCACACGAAGAGGTTAAGGAGGTGTGGGAGTCGAGGGGATGGGAGAGGGGGGCTGGGCCCAGCTGCCCCCTGCACTTCTGCATATTCTGCATGAAGCACCCCCTACCCCGATAGCCTCAACACACTGCATTGGTGGGAGCGAGACTCAACTGCAGCTCATATACAGGGAATGCCAACCTTCATGCCCTGTGCTCCAGCAACTTATATGCAACACCCTCCGCCTCATGCCCTGTGTGCACGTGCTCCCATGCACCATGTGCCTCCACATCCATGACATCATGGTATATAACTAATTTATATGAAGTGTTGTGTGTGCTGGAATTGTTTAAAATGCCTATTCAAGTGTGTAAGTATTGATCTGTATGTAATTAGCATCATGTATTGTTACTCAGCAGGTTGTAGGGTGTTTTTTAAATATATATGCAGAGCGATCTCTCACTGCATTTATGTCTTGACAATGACGACTGATGAAGACATCGACTGTGATGACAGCACTGATGATGAAGGTACTGAAGCAACTTGCTGTTGTTGCTGTGGTGTTCTAGAAATTGTAATAAGGATATTGTTGGCAATTATGTAAATAGCAACTGGCATGCCACCTCTGTCCCTGAGACACTTCTCACCCTCACCACCTAAATGTCCTAACCATAGGAGCATTAACATATGAAAGGTAATAGTAACAATAACAGCAATTGTGGTAGAGATAGCAAAAATATATTTACAGCAATTAATTAATAGTTCACCCACTTGTGAGAGAAACATCAAAGGGTAATGATGTCAAGATGTATTTCAGCACTCCCTGCTGCAAGGCAGCATAATTATATAGGCCAATAGCAATGAATACGGAAAAAAAGCAAATAAGTTTAACTAATAATTTGTGTTTTTCTTGCAGGCAAGGTGAAGTCTTTGCAGATGAAGGCGTGACATGAGCATAATGCTGATCAACCACATCTACTGTTTAAACACCAATGGGTGTAAGTGTGTCAGTGTCGATATTGGTATCGATAAGTAGTATTCAAAAACCATGGATTTAGCAACATCAAATTAATGTTACTCATGGATGAATGGCATCAACTATGCAACGTATCAATGATTTTAGCCTTGTTCCAAGGAAAGGTTTACTCTCCCTTGATGATACCTGGTGAACATATAATCTCTGTAGGGGACTTCCCTGGCACAGTTAAAATATTTAACATCAGAGAGTGCATACATCTGCAGACTTTTAAGGGTTTAATGAATGCCAGTTTTGCAACATAGCATGAGCTAGAATGCCGACAAAGGTGGTAGTCATACGTCTACCAATTCTATGAGACATTGTGGAGTAATCTACAGAAGTTAGCTCACCAAACTGCTCCTTTAGTAACATAGATCAAGCTTGGGAGAAAATCATTCTGCTCCTTTAGTACCCCTCAATCTACTCTGAGATTGTCCTTCCATCTTTCCATTGAGTGACCAATATCTCTTTTACCAGCTGGTAATTTATATCTTACATTTTTCGCAATCTTCTGTTCAGCTATCCTGTCTATATGTTCGTTCCATTCATGCTTTCTCTTATGCATCCACTCTTTAATGCAGTCCAATTTAAATCCTTTTCTAATGTTTTCACTTCTCTCACTATCTTGCAGTGTCTTCCTTGTAATCCTTTGCAGAATTTTCCTTTCTGCTGTTTCCAAGAGTCTTTTGGGTTTTGATGTTTCTGGTCTTGTCTCAGCTGTCTAAGTCACATAATTGGTCCCAATATTGTGTGGCATGTTTACCACATCTGTTAACTGAATCGTATCGAAAGCCTTCTGTAATCAATAAAACAAATATAAGCTGGTCTGTTATATTCAATAGACTTGTCTACAATCTGTTTAAGAAAGAATACTGCATCTGTGCATGACCTACCAGATCTAAAACCACATCGCTCCTCTGCGAGGGTTACAATGCATTCTATTTTATTTCTTATTATTTTTGTTATGAGTTTAAGAACTGAACTCAGTAGATTTACCCCTTTGTAGTTGGAAGAGTCTATCCATTATCCTTTTTTGTTTATGAGAATTGTAATATTAGTTCTCCATTTGTTTGGAATTTTAATACCAGTGATAACATTGTTAACCAGTTTGGTTAATTGTTCAGTTAGTGGATATCCTCCATACTTCAGTAATTCACTGAGGATCGTACCTGTCCCTTGAGACTTCCTATTTTTTAACAGGTTTGCAGCTTCTTTTACCTCTGCATATGAAACAGATACATAATCATTTATTTGTATACAGATCTCTAATCTCTCTCATTGGTTTCAGGTGATTTTTACCCCCTATATAACTCTATTAAATATTTAACCCATGTTTCCTCATTCATGTCGTTTGCTTTGAAAATTTCATCCAATTCTTTCTGCTACTGTGGTATATTCTCCAAATTTGTTTTTGCAACACATAGGAGTCATGTTCTAAATCCCTGGAAAAGATATCCTAGTGTTCCTCTTTAAAACAATTCACTCGTGGTTTTGTGTAATTACAAGTTCTTTTGTAATCTTAGTAAGACTCTTTTGTTTTGAGTGTTTTATATTTCAAATAGGCACAACTTGTTTTATACATGTCTTTAACCTCTTCACAAAGCTATGTTATTCTGTTTGTTTTTCTCTCTTATCTTAACACATGTACCTAGTGCTTCTTGAACTGCTGCTTCAATACTTTGATTTTCTCCCAAGCTTGATCTATGTTATCCTCTGCATGAATTGGTTTCTCTTTTATTTTCTCTGCCAATCATTTCTGATATAAATTTTTTTGTAGGTTTATTCCATAATAACTCCGTATTACATTTTTCTTCTTTTAATGTTGGTTCTTTAGCAGTCTTATTCCTTCCTTTGTGCAATTTGATATTTGTCATGAGTAGGCTGTGATCACTTCCAATGTTGGCAGAGTTTAAAGTCCTAACATTTAGTACTGACTAGTGATGGATGTTCTTTTTTGTAACAATGTAATCTGCTGTAGATTCATGACCTCTGTGTTATGAAAAGTATACTTGTACTGCTCTTTGTTGACATAGAAGTCGTTATTTTTATTTAGCTTGTTGCTTGAGCATAAGCTGATCATAATCCCACAATTATCATTTAAAAACTCTTCACTAAATCATTGTTTAACTCAAGGGATGACATTATTTCCAATAAGAGCATTAAAATCCTCCATTATGACAAACTTTTTTTGAGGGTATCAGTGATACCTTCTCATAACTGCTCATAGAAGACATCTCTTCCTGTTCTAGGATTACAATCCTCTGGGCTGTACAGTACGATAATGTTCAATTTGTGAATAGCCAGTTTCAGTTTTAGTAAAATTATTCTCTCAGACACACTCCTCAATACGATCTGTGTACTTCTTGTGACACAACACATGACACTGGGGGCATTGTGTTGTTTGGGGGAGGAGACCAAGTGACAAGGTCATCGGTCTCATTGGATTAGGGAAGGATGGGGAAGGAAGTCGGCCATGTCTTTTCAAAGGAACCATCCCAGTATTTGCCTGGAGCATTTTAGGGAAATCACAGAAAACCCAAATCTGGATGGCCAGACGGGGGACTGAACCGACATCCTCCCGAATGCAAGTCCAGTGTGCTAGCCACTGCGCCACCTGCTCGGTAGGGGCATGTTGGGCTGTAGAGCTGCATGGCAAATGGATTTCTGCAGATACCTTATGAAACTATGTTGGATGCATTCAATGTCTGTGTCAGACACTCAGGAATGGTCCGCGATTTGCCTTTACACAAACAACCTGTTTCTCAGAATTGTTCATGCTGTGATCTAATGCTCTGTGCTGTAGGAGGATCCACACCATACCTAGTATGAAAGTCATGCTGAACAGTTATTACTGACCTGCACTTTGCAAAATGTAGAACACAAAATGCTTTCTGTTGTCCCAACACCTTTTTACTAGAACTGGACACACACTGCTGCTACCTAGTGAGAACCGTGTAAAACTCGAGAGTTTGCTCTTTCTGACAGTATGTTGTTCATGCACATATCTCAAATAACAGAATAGTTACGAATTTTTTAAAACTGGATGATTGTTTTTGATAGACCCTATATTATCAATCATATCTGAGCTTTGATAAAGACACATAATCAAGTAATTATGGAGACAGTTGTTCATAAGCTTCTCAGACCCACACACAGGGTATTTTTGTGCAGACTTGTGATAATACAAGGATTGGATGATTCATGGCAGGCTGACCTTGTAGATATGCAAGACTACTCATGATCTAATAATGGTTTCAACTACATTCTAATGTCATAGATACATATTCCAGATTTGCTTGGGCCCAACGTGTGAAGGTAAGGATGGGGAAGGAGGTTCCAAACATTTTTGAACAATTTTTGCAGACTGGAATGGATTGTTGCCCCAAGAACGTTCAAACTGACCAAGGAGGCGTATTTTACAATAGAAATTTCAAAGCAGTAATGGAACAATATGGGATAAATCACTACTCAACATTATTCCATTTCAAAGTGTAGGGTGTATAATAATTATGTGTTATGGTTGTTCAAAGAAGAAAAATGCGTAAAGACTTATTATACATTAAGTGAACATTTTAGAGACATTGACACATTAAGCAACAATATTTGAAAGTGGCAGCTGTCTAACAAGGAAAGTCGGCACTTGTGTCAACATTGGTCATGTTTCTGCCCAATGTGAGAAGCATAGATCAATGACTGAAGAGTCAGTCACCACCCTAGAAATTTCGCAACATTGGCAAAAATACTGAACAAATACCTCCGACAGACAGACATGAGGTGGTCCCATGAGGAGTTCCTTCGAGGGGAGCAAGAAGACATGAAGAAACATCGCCTGGACAAATGGACCGATGGTCAGTCAGTGGGCGTCATACTTAGTTGCAACATTGCTCGATAGATGATGTGGCCAATAGATCAACGCAGAAGATGCCACCCCAGATGTTACCAGAAAGAAGTTCATGTGGTACTCACCCAGATGGCTAGTGAGGATGAAGGGACTGCAGCTTCTCGAAATGGATCACCTGTGAACCTAGAAATGGATGAACTCGGCCAGGACGCTGAACCTGAGGGTTGTTCGTTTGATTCCGAGACAGAGCACTCCGCCCCATGCCATAGCCGCCTGTTAATAATGCAACAGAATTCACAATGAGACGACCGCACTGAAATTGCAGTGAGTCACGGATACTGTACTGAATGGAAGAACATGCTGCTGTCACGCCGCTGCAACAAGAGCCAATGTCGCATCAGCAGTCACTGGACCCTGGATGTTATGACTCCGTCGCTCCACAGGCGCGACGAATTGAGCAAGTTAAAACACATTGTATTACTTTGTTTAAAGGGTCTTATGTCTCAATAAATTACTGTTAGTGGAATCACCAATGTTTCTCTCACACCTCACCCATCGAGCCAAGTAAAGAACCCATTCTACCGCTCACAAAGTGTCGCTTTCCCTCCTGTCATCCCTGACAAAATAATGACCTTTGCTCCCGCCTGTCACTGACGCTCAATACTTAGTGTCAATAAACCCTGACCCACTACAAAAGTTAATATTGTGGAATGGCTGAACAGGACAATCAAAAACCAGACGTGGAAGCAATTTAATCTTCAAGGGACATACAAATGGCTAAATATCCTGCCACAAATCATTGACAAGTATAATCCTACTATTCACCATACTAGAGACCTTTTGATTACTGTGATAATGGACTTCTAAATACAGTATACAGCTGTATTTAGATGGTGGATCCACACAAGCAGAAGTTCAGTGTAGGTGATTTGGTACTTCTAAATTCAAAACCACTTTTGAGAAGTCATACCCACCGAACTGGTTGACAGAGATATTTACTGTTTCCATGGTTCAGCACACAAATCCAAGAACATGCATCTTAAAAGGCAGTGACAATGAAGAAATCCAATGGAGTTTCTACTCTGATTAATTACAGAAAAACTCTGAACTGAATGTGTTACTCATAGAGCAAATCATTGTTGAGGGAACAGGGCACAGGTGAAATGGCTCAGCAATGCTTGCAATTTGCTATATAATAAGAAATACAGACTTGAAACCATGTGTAGCATGACATGAGAGCTAAGAAATGTATCAATAGAGTTGAAGGTGGTGGTCTCAAGAATCTACCATTTGAATTTCATATCACTGGATACAATTTTTGCGGGCCACGAATGAATTTGAAACAGTGCCTAGCTTGTGGTGACAATGGAATTAAAATCTTAGACGATGCATGCAAGGAGCACAACATTGCTTACACTACAAATAAAGATCGTCACATTGCAGACAAAAGGGTAAGGCATAATATCAAGCGATTTTAAAAATCACGCAAATCAAGCTGCATCGGAGAGAGGCGGAGGGGATAGTGTCAGTTATGTTTGGCGCAAAATAGCAGTCATAATGGAGCGCTGGACCCACAGCATCATGCATACACTGTCAAAGCATTTTATCAAAACAGTAGTTTGTACCAGCTAGCACATCATGCATTTGCACAACCACTTCAACATTAATTGGAATCGGCTAGTGCCATCTGCCTGTACGACTAAAAAGTGGGTTGAGAACTTTGAGGAGACGGCATCAATGAAAAAGAAGGAAACTGGGAGACCAAAAACTTTGTGCAAACCTGAAAACATTGAACCTGTAAGAGTTGTCATTGAGAGAAGCCCCTATTGCGCTTGGGATTTCAAACAGAATGGTAAGAAGAATTTTACACAAAGATTTGCACTTTCATCCCGACAAAATCGAAATGTTTCAGGCCCTTAAGGAATCAGATTATGTGAGCCAAACCGGTTCTGCTTAGAATTTTTGGACATGATTAAGCAAGACGAGGACATTACAAACTGTTTGTGGATAAGTGATGCTCACTTCCCTCTCCACTTATGTGAACAAGCATAAGTTTTGATTTTGGAGTGACATTAATCCTACAGAACTGCATCAGCAACCATTGCACTCTCCAAAAGTTACTGTGTGGTGCATAATTTCTTCATTAGGAATCATAGGGCCATACTTTTTTTTAACATAGTCTTGGCAGTGCTGTAACAGTGACTTCTCAGAGATACCCAGACATGTCGGAAAACATTTTTACTCCACAACTTGCACACTACAAAGTGAACAATGAGACATTCTTCCAGCAGGACAGAGCAACCTCCCACATTGCTCGAAAAAGCATGAATGTTGTACGTCGTTTGTTTCCAAATCATCTGATCTCTCGAAACTGTAATGTTGCATGGCCCTCTCTTCACTATACCTCACAACATGTGACTTTTTCTTGTGGGGTTATCTCAAACGCAAAGTTTACCAAGATAACCATCCTTGAACAATTGAAGCCCTGAAAGAGCGAATCTGACAAGAAATCATTCAAATCCCAGTGGCAATGCTGTACAATGTGATGAGTCACTTTGAGGTCCAGGTGGAGGAATGTGTGCATCTAAACAGATGCCATCTTACCGTATTTATATTCAAAAAATTAACTGATGTTTTACTATTGCAAAAAATGCTTTTCCATGTATTTTAAGATAATGAAATAAACAACATTTTAGCGAAATATTTTTACTTAACAGCCTTTTAAAAATCACTCTTTATTATGCCTCACCCTGTATTAGCTGATAAGATTAGGCAGATGTGATTAAGAAAGGATACTGGTTTAGAACAACATATTGCTGCATTGGTAGTCAGTACGGCAACACATGCAAACTCAGTCGGTCAAGAGTGCCTGAAGTTCAAAGACATACTATTTCTACGGAGGCCACTGCTATTGGTAAAGCCCTAAATTTAAAACCACACAGAAAAGGGCTTGGATTGTACATAAACAAATAGCTCATAGCAATACTACTGGACATACCGCTTACAACCTTAGATCTGCTTAAATTAGTCAGAAAACTCAAAATCTCGATTTTGTGGTGCGTTTGTACGGAATACAGTACATGAAGCATTGTGGAAATTCAAAGAACGTGGGATTGTCAGTTTAGATGTTGGGGGGGATATGGAACTCACTGGGTTCTACATGTTTTAAGAAAATGGAATACCATCCACTACTTTGACTCATTTTGCGATTTTAGGCCGCCTGAAGAAATGTGTTGTTACTTCACCGACAGAAAGCAGGTGGTGTACAATTTTTGATGCTACAAAGACTTCAGTTCATTCCTCTGTGTGCATTTCTGCCTAATGTTTCTCCTGACACTTGCATAAATACAAATAGTATGCATAGTATGCACATAACTGTATTGTTTAAAGTTGAGATGCAATGTCGTTCAGTCTAACTCTGAAAGAATGTATGTCTGAATTAAAAGCAAACTACTTTCCTCCAGCAGATCTGAGCAAGGGGAAGTGGAGTATAGCATTCATCAGTCTTGAAACATACAACAGCATAGCTAATGTCACTGAGGTAAATGATAAACTTCATCTAGAGAGAGGGAAAGTTGAAATACTGCTGGCTCCAACAACAATGACGATTTAAATGTGTATATAAAATGATTTATAAAAGGGTTTGAGCTACAAGAGATAGTGGACTTCTGTCACAAAGTTTCAATACGAATGCTATTTGGGTTCTCGAGGGGACAAGTACTGGAGCATAATACTGATAAAACTTAAAAGTCGGATCAGCCACTGGTCATACTGTCAGTCAGTATGATTTGTTTAGAGTGCAATATTGCGACAAATCTGTACCTTAATGGCAGATTAGTCCATACTACAATGAGGTGACAAAAGTTATGGGATACTGCCTAATATTGTGCTGAACCTCATTTTGCCCAGTTTAGTGCAGCAACTTGACATTATGTCCCATAAATGTTTGGTGGGTGGCCAGACTATTTGTTTGAACTGCCCAGAATGTTCTTGAAACCAATCGCCAACAACTGTGGTCTGGTGACGTGGTGCATTGTCCTCCATAAAAATTCCATCGTCTTTTGGGAACATGAAGACCATGAATGGTTGCAAATGGTCTCAAAGAACCTGAACATAAACATATCCAATCAATGATTGGTTCAATTGGGCCAGAGGACCCACTCCATTCCATGTAAACACAACCCACACTATTAAAGATCCATCACCAGCTTGCAGAGTACCTTGTTGACAACATGCATCCACAGTTCTGTGGGGTCTCCACAACACTTGGTCCCTAACATTAACTCTTACCAGCTGAAATCAGGACTCACCTGACAGATCATGGTTTTCCAGTCAACTAGGGTCCAACCAATATGGCCATGAGAGCAGGAGAAGTACTGCAGGTGATCTCATGTTGTCAGCAAAGGAACTCATATAAGTTGTCTGTTATCATAGCCCATTAACACCAAACTTTGCAGCACTGTCCTAGCAGATACGTTCCATACTGATTTCTGTGGCTATTTTACACAGTGTTGCTTCTCTCTTAGTACTAACAACTCTATGCAAATGTCACTCCTCTTGGTCGTTAAGTGAAGGCTGTTGAGCACAGCGTTGTCCATGGTGACTGGTAATGTCTGAAATTTTGTATTCTTGGCACACTCTTGACACAGTGGCTCTCAGAGTTTTGAATTCCCTAACGATTTCTGAAAGGGAATGTTCTACGCATCTACCTCCAACTACCATTCTGCATTAGTCTGCTAATTACCATTGTGCGGCCATAATCACATGATCACCTGAGTACAAATGTCAGCTTTGCCAGTGCACTGTCCTTTTATACCTTGTGTATGCGATATTACCACCATCTGTATATGTCCATATTGCTATCCCATGACTTTTGTCACCTCCTTGCTGCAGTGGGCCTTGGTTAAAAACTGCAGAGGTTCCCAGTAATCTGGTACTCTCCCTGTGACTGTTCAGACATTAGACTGTCCTGAGCTGATTATTATAAACTAGAACCCAAATCTAGTCAATTTTCATAGAGACCATGTAGTTTGGGATGAAAAGGTGTATGAAGTGCCATAGAGAACAAAAAACAAATGCCTAAAATCATAAACCAAATACAAGCATGGCCAGCACCAAGAAGACCATCCAATGGAAAGGTAGAGGGGGGGGGGGGGGGGGGGGGGGAAAGAATAGCAGAAGGGTAGGCTTGCAGCACAGAAAAGGAAGTGGCACTACAAGTGCTGGGGGCCTGGTGTTGACCAACCACATAGTCACAAAGGAGTTGTGAGCCTCCTGAGGGGTAATTGTGGATTCTTAAGCTCAGTTATCACCACATCTGAAGAGAAATCATATAAAGCATATTATAAACTTCCTTCCAGAAGGTAAATGAAATCTAGTTGAAAGAAAAGGAGTGTATGATTTCATAGATAATTGGAAAAGATTTGAAGAAACTCGGCTTCCACCTAAAAGCAATTTACAGCAAACTAAATGAATATGATGTACATGAAGAAGATTATGAAAATGATAAATCAGTCTGGGAAAAATTTAACATTAAAAAGCTGAAAGAATAACATAATTTGCATCGAAAAACTGATTTTTTATTATTGGCAGATCTACATCCACATCATACTCCGCAAGCCACCTAATGGTGTGTGGTGCAGGGTACCATCGGTACCACTATCTGATCCCTCCAATCCTGTTCCACTCGCAAATAGTACGTGGGAAGAATGATTGTGTGTAAGCCTCTGTATTGGCTCTAATTTCTTGAATTTTCTCCTCGTGGTCAATACGTGAGATGTATGTGGGGGGAAGTAATATGTTGTCTGGACTACTCCTGAAAAGTGCTGTCCCGAAATTTCAATAGTATCTCCATTACACTCTCTCGCCAGCTAAACAATCCCATGATGAAACATGCTGCTCTTTGTTGGATCTTCTCTAGCTCCTCTATCAGTCCTACCTGATAGGGATTCCAGACAGATGAACAATACTCAAGAATTGGATGAACAAGTGCCTTATAAGCCACCTCTTTCATGGATGAGTTACATTTCCTTAAGATTCTTCCGATGAATCTGAGTCTTGTGTCTGCTTTTTCCACTATATGTTTTATATGATCATTCCACTTAAGGTCACTCTGGGTAGTTACGCCTAGATATTTTACGGCAGATGCTGTCTCCAGCTGTTTGTCATCAATAGTGTGGCTGTACAGTGGTGAATTTCTTTTCCTATCTATGCACAATATGTTACATTTATTTAGATTCAGAGTCAACTGCCAGAGTCTGCACCATTAATCAATTCTCTGCAGGTCGTTTTGCAAATTCTTACTATCTTCTGGCGTTGCTACTTTGGTGTAAACAACTGCATCATCTGCGAATAACCTTAAAGAGCATCCGACGTTTTCTACTAGATCATTCAGATACATACTGTGAACAGCAATGGTCCTATACACTTTCCTGTGGTACTCTGGATATTAACTTTACATCTGTCGATTTAGTTCCGTTAAGAGTGATGCGTTGAGTTCTATCTGCAAGAAAGTCTTGAATCCAATCACAGGTCTGCTCTGTTACTCCGCAAGCTCATATTCTTTTCATTAAACGGAAATGTGGGACAGTGTCAAATGCCTTACTGAAATCAAGGAACATGGCATCAGCCTGAGCGCCATTGTCCTGCGCTGTGGATCTCATGGAGGAACAGAGTGAGCTGAGTTTCGCAGGCTCTCTGTTTGCAAAATCCATGATGATTTTTATAGAGGAGCTGTCCATTTCCCAAGAACGTCATAATTCTTGAGCATAAAACATGTTCCATAATTCTACAACAGATTGATGTCAATGATATAGGTCTATAATTGTGTGGATCTGTCTTACGGCCTTTCTTAAAAAGAAGAATGACCTGCGCTTTTTTCCAGTCATTAGGTACCTTTCATTGTTCAGGCAATCTACGATAAATTACTGCTACAGGGGGAATAAGTTCTTTAGTACAGTCTTTATAGAATCTTATAGGTATCTCATCTGGTCAAGAAGCCTTTCCACTACTAAGCGATTGTAGCTGCTTTTCAATTCCATGATCAGTTATCAAAATATCTGCCATTTTGACGTTCGCACGAAAATTGAAAGGAGGGACAGTGTTACAATGATCTGCAGTGGAATAACTTCGGAAGACCAAATTCAGTATTTCAGCCTTCTCTCTGTTATCTTCCATTTCGGCGCCGGTCTGATCACTGAGAGAATGAATAAATGATTTTGACCCACTTACTAATTTTACATATGACCAAAATCTCTTAGGGTTTTTACTCAGATCGGTTGACAACGTTTTGCTTTCGAAATCATTGAACGCTTCTCTCATTGCTCTCCTTACACTCAGTCAGCTTTTGTTTGTCAGCTAGGTTTTAACTTCTTTTGAATCTGAGATGAAGTGCTCTTAGTTTATGTAGCACTTTTCTTACATGGATATTAAACCATGGTGAATCTTTCCCATCCCTTAAAACCTTACTCAAAACATACTTGCATATTTTGAATTTTTCCCATTTGTTCTCCACATCTTCGTCCTCGTACACCAAATATTTGATGCTGACTGCTGAGATATTCTGAAATTTCTTTCCTGTCACCACTGCTGAGCAAATATACCTTCCTACCTTTCTTAACACTCCTTGTAGAACCCGTCATCATAGATGCTGTCAAAGCCTTATGATCACTGATACCTTCCTCTACGTTAATTGATTCAATAATTTCAGGTCTGAGTACTAGTCTCATTCAACCACAAAATTATATCCTCACAAAACCACAAAATGTTACCAAATAGTTGACCTATCAGAAATATTCACATCAGTCTAGCACCACAGTTATCAGTTAATCAGCAAACTTATTGTTCTTCATTCCAGTATTACCACTTTAAGCTCATAATTCCTCAGAACACAAATAGAAGTTTTCAGATAACCTATAGATCCAATAATGCGGCATTATATGACTTGTACCTCACAAAAATATTGCTCTTAATGTTAAGCTCTCATTCCCAGCTGCACCGTCATGAATTGCACAATATACACAGTACTCAATGTTGCCTAATTCACAATTAGATCATCAATACAGTTACACCACATTTGTTCGCATACAGTTATCTTTTTCATTACTCAAACAAGCCTGTCAGCTCTATTATTTTACTTACCTTTCTTACCTCGTTAACTAGTGGAGTGCATTCTCAAAATATATCCCTACTGCAGAGACAGGCTCCCTAACCATTACGTCCTTAAAATTATTCACTATTTTATTATTTCATTATTTCTTCATTAACTAATAAATAAACACCTGCTCTGCTTATCTAACACAAAATTGACTCTACTGAAAAACGCTCCACAGTAGCAGATCCTTATGCTAAGGCAAACTTAACTCTCCTTACTGATCAGACAAAATTATTACTCAGAAAAGCTATTATTTTACTGTATTCCATCAATTTTCTCGAGATTCTAGCATGAAGGGTGATATGCATACAAACCTTGCTTATTCTTTCCACATACATTACTCCAGGCAACTATGTTTAAAGGTGTAATTCCTTAATGATAGAAAAGGCTGTACCAGGACACACTTCTATAGGTAGATAGTTATCTCCATATACTGATTACACTGAACACAAACACTTCTATTACATCACAATTAATATTAAGATCTAGTATTCAAGATTTTTTTTTTACTGCATGTTGCCTCTGCTGCTGCACCAAATCATACTAACTTCACACATGATCTGATTACTTCAGATGTAAATTATAGTTTTTCGATAACCTGCACCTTCTCCTTCACATGTACGGACATCTTTCACTTTCTGTTTACCTTATCTCTTTGTTTGACACAAATTCTTTAATCATGGTAGCAAAAAAATGCCTCTAAGGACTATGGTACTTAACATCTGTGTGTGAGATCACACACACAAAATACTGGAGAAACTTTTTCTCACATATTTCAATACTAAAGTATGCTGCTGTACTAAATCACGTAACAGTAAAAGAAAGAATGTTTCTGAGTCACTTATAAACTACAGGTAGGATAGGAGAAGAGTTTGACTGCCTCAGGAAACATGAAGAATGAGATAGATGGCTGGGGTAAGCATTATCGCCACATAATGAATCCAATATAGAATGTTGACCCCCCTACTTCTTAACTGAACAAGAAATTAGTCCCAAATATTACATCAATGCTGAGATTTTGAATCACCAAGAAATTGCACTCCAACAACTGTCCTGCCAATTCCACAGTTAATACACTAGTGCCCATTAAAATTGCTACACCATGAAGATGGGGTACTACAGATGCGAAATTTAACCAACAGGAAGAAGATGCTGTAATATGCAAATGATTAGCTTTTCAGAGCATTCACACAAGGTTGGCGCTAGTGGCGACACCTACAATGTGCTGACATGAGGGAAGTTTCCAACCAATTTCTCATACACAAACAGCAGTTGACCGGCGTTGCTTGGTGAAACGTTGTTGTGATGCCTCGTGTAAGGAGGAGAAATGCATACCATCACGTTTCCGAGTTTGATAAAGGTCGGATTATAGCCTATTGTGATTGCAGTTTATCGTATCGCGACGTTACTGCTCGCGTTGGTTGAGATCCAATGACTGTTAGCACAATATGAAATCGGTGGGTTCAGGAGAGTAATAGGGAATGCCGTGCTGGATCCCAATTGCCTCATATCACTAGCAGTCAAGATAACAGGCATCTTATCCGCATGGCTGTAATGGATCGTGCAGCCACGTCTCGATCCCTGAGTCAACAGATGGGGATGACGTTTGCAAGACAACAACCATCTGCACGAACAGTACAACGACGTTTGCAGCAGCATGGACTATCAGCTCGTAGACCATGGCTGCAGTTACCCTTGACGCTGCATCAAAGACAGGAGTGCCTGCGATGGTGTACTCAACGACAAATCTGGGTGCACGAATGGCAAAACGTCATTTTTTAGGATGAATCCAGGTTCTGTTTACAGCATCATGATGTTCGCATCCGTGTTTGGCGACATCGCGGTGAATGCACATTGGAAGTGTGTATTCGTCATTGCCATACTGGTGTACCACCCGGCGTGATGGTATGGGGTGCCATTGGTTACATGTCTCTGTCACCTATTGTTTGCATTGACAGCACTTTGAACAGAGGACATTACATTTCAGATGTGTTACGACCCGTGGCTCTACCCTTCATTCGATCCCTGCGAAAACTTACATTTCAGCAGGATAATGCATGACCGCATGTTGCAGGTGCTGTATGGGCCTTTCTGGATACAGAAAATGTTCGACTGCGGCCCTGGCCAGCACATTCTCCAGATCTCTCACCAAACTGGCTCATCACAATACATCAGTCACTACTCTTGATGAACTGTGGTATCCTGTTGAAGCTGCATGGGCAGCTGTACCTGTACACGCCGTCCAAGCTCTGTTTGATTCAATGCCCAGGCGTATCAAGGCTGTTATTATGGCGAGAGGCAGTCGTTTTGGGTACTGATTTCTCAGGATCCAAGCACCCAAATTGCGTGAAAATGTAATCACATGTCAGTTCTAGTATAATATATTTGTCCAATGAATACCCGTTTTATCATCTGCATTTCTTCTTGGTGTAGCAGTTTCAATGGCCAGTAGTGTAGTACCTATTGTTTCACACTCTTTGATAGCTTACCAGTAGCACCAATAATTTTTATTCCATAAACATGCATCACTACTATGCCCTCTGTGTTCTTAATAGATTCAAAAAATGCCTGTGAAATGTCATTCAAATCACTACCACTGTCCAGTAAACACTTAACATGTACACCTTGTACACTTGCTGTTATTACAGGTTGACACACTTCCTTTTTACTTACCATGGGATCTTGTTCATACAACAAATCCTCAATCTTTTCCCTGGAAAAACTATCATCCTGCTTACCAAAATGATTATCTGACCCACTGTCACTTTCTCTATGCTTTAGATTCTGTACTTCTTACAGCTTTTTCTCAGTTTTGAATCTACATTCACTTTTAACAGATTTTCCTGGATCACTACTGCACACTTAGTTTCTACATTTACTTTTAACAGTTTTTCCTAGACCACTACTCCACATTTAGTTTCTACATCCGTTTCAAAATAATTTTTACTCTGACTGATTTGGTTCTCAAGTTTAACCCTATTTTCAACACACTGTTTTTCAGAAACCTCCACCTTCCTACTATTGTCATCACTAAGTTTCTGTCTCTCTTCTACACAATTACTACTCAATGTAAATTTCTTATTAGTATTATGTACTACTTTCTTCATACTATTTCCCCACCTCCTAATGCCTTCTTTCAAACTAATTTTCATACTATTCAAACTCATAATTTGCCTTAACATCGCTTCCACTTTTCCGTCTGATATACACTTTTCCTCCTGCTGACTTAGGCTACTAGATTCCTCCTCCTTAACCTTAACGCCCTCATCCACTTCAGTACTGTTTTCGTTCATTTGGTTCTTTACGGACTTTCGTCCCCATCCTCCAAAGTTGCATTCATGTCTGATTTACAACTACTACCATCTACAGAACCAGTCCCACTTATGACTTTCTGTTCACTTAAAAACTTAACCTCTACAGCGTTGTTCTCGGTCACTCTGTCTTGTTCGTTAAGGCCACTCATTATGTATCACTTAATATGGAACAGCTTTTGCAATGAATTACCTTGTTTTTAATCACTCATCTGCTGCTGCTCTGCGGTTGTCATCTTGATTTGTCGTCTGCATGTTGTAATTCTGTTGGTGAGGCGTCTTGTTTATTTCCAGTCAGCTGTGTCCACCTGTGTGGTGCTTGGCTGCTCCTGTACTCAATGGCTGCTGCCATTGGACCTCCTTGCTGATTGGCTGCTGTCCTACTGTGGGCACGAAACCCCAGCACTGATTGGTTGCATCTCATCCATTTAAATCACTGCAAACCGCCCGATTTCACACTTCACTGTCAAATTTCGTGAGTTCTAGTTTATTGTGCCCAGATACAATAGTGCTCAAGTCGGGGCAAAAATGTGATGATTTTCCTTCTTTACTTCTTCGTTGATTGTCCTCGGTGTCGACTTACTGCGTTGCTACACTGGCTGAAACATGGGGTGTGGAAGTACAACACTGACTACTTTAAATGATGTAGCCGACAGGTGCACATCTACGTTTCACTGTTCACAACCCCCCCAATAATACACAGTTACACAGCCAGTGCACTATTGTTTAACTTTCGATAAGTCTCATTAATAGGTTGCGGGCAAACATCCACATACTGCTACTATAGTTTCCGGTTGAACGTATACGAGCAGTCAATGTCTAGCAACATAGTTCACATTTCTGGAAGAATAAAAATGTACTTATAGAAACAGACACTGTTATTGTTTTAACACACGGCCCAATTGTGTTACACTTATTTTAAAGTTACGTTGATACATTGTTGTTGACCTAACCAACACAGGTTTCTCGTCTGAAACTCGGACGTAGGCTGACTGTTTCAGGACCAAAAATCGGGCCCTTATATATGCTCACAATAATAGGTACTGAAACTACACATTGTTCAAAGTTAAATTTACAGAAATTACAATTAAAACTTAACTCATTAAATTAACTGAATACATCGAAAAATTCATTCCTTTTAACAGTTTCTTCTACTACAGGGTTTAGGCCAAATTATTTATTTAAATGATGAAATTAACATATATCGTTACGCAAACAATACTTTTGACAAAACTGTTAATTTCTTTGGACTTAATTCAGGGTTGTCTTTGCTAACATGTTTTCGAATAGAGCCAAATAAATCCTTTAAGAATACTATTAGTTGTTCCTCCAAATGTTTATAATTATTATAGACTTTATACTTGTTTATATATCAATAATAGCATTTAAGTTACGAAAAAATAACTGATTTCTCCCTATAGCAAAAGATACCAACTAGGCATAACCGAAATAAATTAAACAATCAATTACATACCTAGAACTAAGCACAAAATTAGATCTGATGTTATATTCTTTAAAACTGAGGGCCAACCTTTCTCTTTCATGAAAATGCAGATAATATTCGTGTATGTTAATGGTAATTAGTTAAAAGTGAAAATCGAATTTAAGGAGGCATATGGCAAAACAAGAAGGGAAGTAAAAATATCCCAGCTTGTTTCATCACAGAGTATTAACTGAGCTAAAGCTGCTTATATTTGGAAATAAGCTGATATTGTTAACAATGGATTGGTGCATTGTGCTGCCACCTACTGCCAGGTGCTCCATACCAGTGACCTCAGTAGTCATTAGACATGGTGAGAGAGAGCAGAATGGTGTGCTCCACGGAACTCATGGACTTCGAACGTGGTCAGGTGACACGGTGTCACTTTTGTCATATGTCTGGATGCGAGATTTCCATGTTGCTCAACATCCATAGCTCCACCGGTTCTGATGTGATAGTGAAGAGGAAACGTGAAGGGACACATACAGCACAAAAGTATACAAGCCGACCTCGTCTCTTGACTGGTGGAGACTGCCAACAGTTGAAGAGGGTCGTAATGTGCAATAGGCAGACATTACACGGGAATTCCAAACTGCATCAGGATCAACTGCAAGTACTATGACAGTTAGGCGGGAGGTGGGGAAACTTGGATTTCATGGTCAAACGGATGCTTCTAAGCCACACATCATGCCAAATGACACATCACTTGGTGTAAGGAGTGTAAACATTGGACAATTGAACAGTGGAAAAACACTGGGTGGTGTGACGAATCATGGTACACAATGTGGCGATCCAATGGCAGTACACCTTTGAGATGTTTTGGAACACTGACTTCGTGCTAGGCTTCACCGACCAACATCGATACCTCTCCTCAGTGCAGCACTCCATGAAGAATGGGCTGCCATTCCCCAAGAAACCTTCCAGCACCTGATTGAATGTATGTCTGCAAGAGTGGAAGTTGTCATCAAGGCTAAGGGTGAGCCAACACCACACTGAATTTTAGCAGTACCGGTGGAGGGCACAACGATCTTTTAAGTCATTTTCAGCCAGGTGTTAGTTGGTTGGTTGGTTGGTTTAAAGGTGGGAGAAGGGACCAAACTATGAGGTCATCGGTTCCTTGTTCCTAATAAAACAATGCCACAATGGTGAGAATAAAACGGACGAAACATGTAACACAAAACGGAAAGAAAGGAAAAGCCACTAAGAATGAAGGGAAGGCAACGAATACTAAAAGGAACGAAAGAGGACAAGAAAACAACAGAGAGATACTAGAAACAGAAGGGAGTAAAACATGAAAGCAGATTACAGTGACTGGAGAACCACGAAAATAAAAAGGGAAAGCCAGTCACTCTGCAACACTTTAAAACCTCCAACCTAAAAGCACCAGGGCGGAGGACACGGAAGGACTAAGGACATGCGCTAAAACCTACATAGAAGTATAAAACCCACTCTCACGGATAAAACGTAAAACTGAAGCTGCGGTGGAGGCATTGTCGCCCAACACCGAAGGCAGGATGCCGGGAAAGTTAGAAGTCTGCCGCAGAGCGGCTAAAAGTGGGCAGTCCAGCAAGAGGTGGACGACTGTCATTTGGGAGCCAGAGCGACACTGAGGTGGGTCCTCGCGACGGAGTAGGTAACCATGTGTTAGCCACATATGGCCAATGCGGAGCTGGCAGAGGACAACTGATTCCCTGTGAGAGGCCTTCATGGAAGAGTTCCACACATTCATAGTCTCCTTAATGACACACAGTTTGTTGTGTGTGCTGTTATGCCATTATGTCTCCCAAAGCCGGAAAATCCTGCAGTGTAAGACAGAATGCAGGTCAGCTTCGGAGATGCCTATATCCAGAAGCAGTTTCTGTGTCGCCTGTCGGCAAGTTCATTGCCGGGGATTCCGACGTTTCCTGGGGTCCACACAAACACCACGGAATGGCGGGACTGTTCTAGGGCATAGATGGACTCCTGAATGGACACTACCAGAGGGTGGCAAGGGTAGCACTGGTTGATAGCTTTTAGGCTGCTCAATGAGTCAGTACGCAGGAGAAATGACTCGCCAGGGCAAGAGTGGATGTACTCAAGAGCACGAGATATGGCCGCCAGCTCTGCAGTGAAAACACTGCAGCCAAATGGCAAGGAGTGCTGCTCAATATGTACTCCATGAACATATGCGAAGCCTATGTGACCATCAGCCACTGAACCGTCAGTGTAAACCACTTCAGAGCCCTGGAACATGTCAAGAATCGAGAGGAAGTGACAGTGGAGAGCGGCGGGGTTAACAGAGTCCTTAGGGCCATGTAAAAGGTCCAGACGAAGCTGCGGCCGAGGCATACACCATGGAGGCGTACGTGAACGGACCGCAAGTAGAGGTGGTAGAGGGAATGACTCCAGTTCGGAGAGAAGGGACCACAAGCAAACTGCAATCATTAGCCCCGATCTGGGCTGCCGATGCGGGAGACGGACTTCTGCGGGCGGGAAAAGGAGATGGTAATTCGGATGCTCAGGGGAACTATGAATGTGTGCTGCGTAACTGGCGAGCAGTTATGCATGTCTGATCTGCAGTGGAGGGACACCAGCCTCCACCTGTACGCTGTTTATCGGAGTCATCCTAAAAGCTCCTGTCACTAATCGAACCACACAGTGGTGCACAGGGTAGAGTAAATGCAATTCTGAAGGTGCTGCCGAACCATAAACCACACTCCCGTACTCAATTCGGGATTAGACAAGGGCTCTGTGGAGCTGCAGCAGCATACAGCGATCTGCACCCCAATTGGTGTTGCTCAGGCAATGAAGGGCACTGAGCTCAACAGCTGCTGCTAGACCATTAATAGTCACTAAAAATAGAGAGGCACTCAATACAGAGCCCCGTGGGACTCTATTCTCCTGGATATGGATGGAATTATGAGAGTCACCAACTTGGACACGGAAAGTACGGAGCAACAGGAAGTTTTGGATAAAAACTGGGAGTGGTCCCTGAAGACCCCACTCATACATTGTGGCAAGGATATGACATTGCCAAGTCATGTCTTACGCTTTATGTAAGTCAAAAAAAGACAGCAATCAGGTGTTCCCGTCTGGAAAAGGCTGTTCAGATGGCAGACTTGATGGGCACAAGATTATCAGTGGTTGAGCGACCCTGGCAGAAGCCGCCCTGACATGGAGCCAGCAAACCACGTGACTGCAGGACCCATCCCAACCGCCGACATACCATACGTTCCAGCAGCTTACAAAGAACGTTGGTGAGGCTGATGGGCTGATAGTTATCCACATCAAGCGGGTTTTTACCAGGTTTGAGCACCGGAATGATATGCTCTCCCACCACTGCGATGGAAAGACACCATCACACCAGATCTGGTTGAAGATGACAAGAAGATGTCGCTTGTTGTCAGATGAGAGATGTTTAATCATCTGGCTGTGGATGCCATCAGGCCCAGCAGCTGGGTCGGGGCAATGTGCAAGGGTACTGAGGAACTCCTACTCTGTAAATGGGGCGTTAGCGGTGACAGCAGACGTGAAAGTTCCCCAGTCCGCCTTGTTCAAATCCCATCTGAGCAGGCGTCTGTGTGCCTGACGCTGGGGCAGTGACAGGTAGATGGGGAAGTGATCACTACCACACAGGTAGTCATGTGGTCTCCAGTGGATAGATGGGAGAAGTCCTGGGCTGCAAATTAATAAATCAATGGCTGAGTAACTACGTCCCCAGTATTTAAGAGGTAGAGGTCGAATTGTGACAGTAAAGTTTCGACATCTCTGCCTCAGCCAGTTAGCATGGTACCATCCCACAAGGGGTTATGGGCATTAAAATCTCCCAGAAGTAGGAAAGATTTAGGGAGTCGATCAATCAGTGCAGCTAATACATTCAGGGGTACTGCACCATCTGGAGAAAGATATACATTGCAGACAATTATTTCCTGCGTCATCCTTATTCTGACAGCCACAGCTTCAAGAGGGGTTTGAAGGGGCAAATGTTCACTACAGACCGAGTTTCAGACATAAACGCAAACTCCACCTGACACTCCATTGTAGTCACTACGGTTCCTGTAATAACCCTTATAGACATGGAGGGCAGGGTTCCACATTGCTGGGAACAAGGTTTCCTGGAGGGCAATGCAGATAGCAAGTGTAAAGGTTAACAGTTGCAGTAGCTCAACCAGGCGGTAGAAAAAACCGCTGCAATTCCACTGGAGGATGACATCATGAGACTGGGAAGGCATGGAACATTCAATGAGGCAGTTTACGCTTCAGAGTCACCTGCTGCTACCGATTTACTGCCTGAGCAGTCTATATCCATTGTGTCTGAGGGTCTGGCGGATTCCTCTCGCTGCTCCTTGGGTTTCCCTGGCTGGGAGGACTTCACTAGCTCAGTCTCCGGGATTGAGGATGAGCGTGAAGCCGTACGACCAGCTGCTTTTGGGCTCTTCAGCCACTGGTGGGTGTCGTCTTTCCCACAAGAAGAAACCTGGGAAGGGAGTGACCCAAGGGACCCCTTCCTAGTGGAAGCCAAAGAAGACTTACGCTTCTCCAGCTTAGAAGTGGGGATGGATGTCCCCGATGGTTGGGGGGTGTTGCTCCTGAAGTAGGGGGTGCAGGAGCAACAGGGAGGGAAATACCCCCCACCATCAAGGTGGCAGGTGTAGTCTTCTGGCTCTGAGAGGTGACCTGGTTTGGCGGAGCTGGTGGTGCCAGAACTGTTGTAGGGGCGACGTAAGATGATGTTATGCGCACAGGATGTAGGCGTTCAAACTTTCTCTTAACCTCAGTGTAGGTCAGTCTGTCCAGGGTCTTGTACTCCATGATTTTCCTTTTGGTCTGAAGAATTTTGCAGTCAGGTGAGCAAGGCGAATGGTGCTTTCCACAGCTGACACAGATGGGAGGCAGGGCACATGGAGTATTGGGATGTGACGCGCGTCCGCAATTTCGGCATGTGACGCTGGAAGTACAGCGGCAAGACATATGGCTGAACTTCCAGCACTTAAAGCACCGCATTGGAGGAGGGATATAGGGCTTCACATCACACCAGTAGACCATCACCTTGACCTTCTCGGGCAATGTATCACCCTCAAAGGCCAAGATGAAGGCACCGGTGGCAACCTGATTATCCTTCGGACCCCAGTCGACACGCCTGACGAAATGTACACCTCGCCGCTCTAAATTCGCATGCAGCTCATCGTCTGACTGCATAAGAAAGTCTCTGTGAAATATGATTCCCTGGACCATATTTAAGCTCTTATGGGGCGTGATGGTTACAGAAACATCCCCCACCTTGTCACAAGCGAGTAACTCCCATGACTGGGCGGAGGATACAGTTTTGATCAAGACCGACCAAGATCTCATTTTGGACACCCCCTCCACCTCCTCGAACTTCTCCTCTAAATGCTCAACAAAAAACTAAGGCTTCATTGTCACGAAAGATTCCCCATCAGCTCTCGAACATACAAGGTACCAGGGTGAATAAGATTCACTGCCATCCTTATCCTGATGTTCCTCCCATGGTGTGGCCAGGGAGGGAAACGATTTGGCGTCATACTTCTGTGCGTTGAACTGAGCTCATGATCGCTTAGAGACTGCTGGTGTTTCACCACCAGCAAGAGATGATAGACTATCCCCCCTGATGCCAACACTCGGACCAGGGGCCCTCCCCACGGGCACCACCCGGCCATAGCAAAGGCCACCTGGCAAGATGGCCATTGCTGGGAGTCCTGATGCCCCAGGGGGATGGGCATCTACCCCTGGCATATGTGGGGAGTTCACGGCGCAGGCATCAGCAGAGCAATCGCTGTGTGGCCAGGGGGCTACAACCAACAGGGTACATGGTGGCCCCACCACAACGGACCATCCACCATGCTGGATATCAGGTGCAAAGAAGTCCATGGTCATCGTTGACACAAAAATCAGTACTGCATAGTGCATGGTGGAAAACACACCCAGGAAGGTGTCCTCACCCAAGAGATGGCGAATGGGCAGGACTGCAATGCGACGACGAGAAAGTGGGCTAAAGATCTCAATGCATGATGGACACGATGCACCTTGTAAGGCATCCTTCCCCAATTGGTTCGCTCTTTGGAAAAATTTTGAAGAATGGAGGTCAAACCCTACAGGGGACCATCACATAAAGTCCGAAATGTATGACACTCCTTTTAGTCACCTCGGTCGACAGGCAGGAATACCTCGGGCCTATTCTAACCCCCAGACCTGCAGGGGGATCAGCCAGGTGTCTGGATACTTTTGATCACATAGTGTATAACTAATTTCTGGTACTTCATATATAGTTAATCAAGAACCCTCTCTGGATTGAGCAGAAATGCTTTGAAGTTAGAGGTTGTGGACCTATAAACAACAACAATTTCTCAGAGAGAATAAGACACCTTGATGGGTATATACACACACTCACTTTATGACAAATGTAATGACGAATTTTAATATTTATTGAAAAGCACAATCTGTTGTAAATCTTTCGCAATATGGAAAACTATTTCCATTTTTCCAGTTCTTGCTTTCGAGGCTTCTTTATGTCTGCACTGGTTATAGACCATTCACTCAGATATTTAAAGCTATTCGTATGTTTTATTGTTCTGTACCTGGTGTTTGCTGCGTTGAAATAGCCCTGATAGTTGACATCACTCCAATTTTTTTCAAATCATATTTGTAAGCAGCATATTATGGTTGATAGATTTTTAAAATCTACAGAGATAAATACATGCGTCGGCAAGTTGTAATGTATGTAGTGTAGCATAGTGGTTAGTGTCGTTGGCTGTCATGCTGCAGGTTGTCAGTTCAAACCGAACAACTAGCTATTATTTGTTATTTGGAACTTGTCATTTTTAGAAGGTTCTTGAAATATATTATGTTTGTAATGTAGGTATAAATAATAGCATTCTGGAGCAATCAATGTTTGTATAAACAGTTGCACACTCTGTCCAGGAATTCAGTTCTGTTCTGGTTGTAGATTTGTGTCCATAATAAATGTGCTTTCAGTGCCAAGTGCTGTATTTCATTGACGGCCCTGGATTCGAGAGTGATTACAACATGATACTGTTTGCTGAAGATGCTCGGTACTTCAAAATATATACAACACCAAGGCTCCAAATAGGCAATGTCAAAGTGGTCATCTACATGGTCAGGAACCAAAATACAGGCAGTACAACATTCCCACAGTCCATATATTGGGGAGACTGACAGATTCCAATCCATCAAAAATTCATCTGCACAACAGGCATCTGTCAGTTTTCTACAGAGATGTGGTCAGGACCTGATGAAATGGCTGAAAGGATTTGACTGACTCACCAAACACAACAGGTGCGATGACATGATGTGTTCAGCAAATGTGTAGCTTTCCTGGGATGGTACAGCCCAGCAGTGGTTTGAGAACAACAAAGAGAAGCTCAATAGCTGGGATAGAGTCCTGACATAACTGAAGAAAAGTTTGGCAACAATCATCAGGAGGTCTACTTAGCAGAAGAGCAATTGAAGAATAGGGCACAAAGTCATGAGGAAACGACACAGTCCTACATACAGAATGTTTTGGCCCTATGCCACATTTTGAATACAAATATGATAGAAGCTGACAAAATCTCACACATGATGAAAGGAGTTGAAGAAGACATGTACCAAGCTCTTCTGGTAAAGGATGCCACAACAACAGAGAAATTCATCACCTGGTGCTAGCGTACTGAGCAAATGCAACAGAAAGGAACTGGAAGAAAGAAGTATGATCGATTCCGAAATGTGGTTCCTATGGCATATGCGGAAGACCATCACAATCCCTCGTCACCAGGTAGTCACAGAAGAGATGCAGCATTTTATGCCAACCAGAACTGTTGGACCAAATAAGCAAGATATTGCAGGCACAAATATGGACTCGGTATGTTAGGAAGTAATAGATGTTGAAGAAGACGTGTATCAATCTTAAACACCAATCTCCAACACCAGACGAAAGTGCCTGGAAGAACGGACTTTGACAACTTGGACTTTCGCTATCAAACCACAATCCAGTACCCGACTACTGCGGGTACAATCAACTCCTACACCAAATATAACACCCCACAGGAGAACATGTATTTGGAAGACAGAGGACATCATGCTGGGGTGTTTCCACTATGGATGTCTTGGACATGTTATACGCTACTGCAGACAAAGGAGGTGAGTTTTCGATTACTACTATACTGCCAAATGTCAACCATCACAACAGTTATATTTGCACCAGTCAGCTGCAGACGATTATAGTTGGCCTGTGGGACCAAAGCCATCACTGTTCCCCTGGACAAGGTTACTTTTTGAAATGTCATGGTTGTTCTCCGTTGACATACAGAGGTACCAGTCGCTCGCCTAGCTACTGACTTCAGAAGCATTAAGTGACACGGCCATCTATGGAGGTGAGGCAGTCACAAATGCAAATCCTCCATTGATAACAGTCACAAAGACATCAGGAAATTTTATTGGCATCATCGATGGCCAACTTGTCCAGGTGCTAGTTGATGCAGGGCTTCTGTTTCTGCAACAATGGATACTTGTCATTGTCAGCTGAAGAAGGCTATATTCCATGATGTGAAAGGAATTGTGCTGAAAGTTGCGGATCAAAAATACATCCATCTGACAGGAACATGTATATAAATACCTGTCAATGACAGAACTCCGCCTTTCGAATTTGTCATTTTAATAGAAGGTAGTTACAATGTTATTAAGAATGGGACTTCTTGCAGACAAATTCAGAGCTCCAGATTGGTGAAGCTATTCCAACAAACACGCATAACAAAAAACACACTGGGCGGCTGTCTGTTGCTGAAGATGTTATCCCCCTTGTCAATTAGATGAGTTCCAGTTATCAGTGAAATGCTCAGTTAAACTGTCAAGCTTTTGTACATTCCTAAAAGATACTCTGGTTCACAAAAAATATCTGCATGCCAGAAACAATCATAAGCATTGCAGATGGCCAATGAGAGTTTGGGTCACAACTTGTCGCTAACAGCCACAACTCATCACAAAAGGTATACGCGTAGGAACAGCCAAATAGTCCAAGAAGAGTAGCTTAGTCTTATTGATGAAGATTTGTGCTCCACTATCACTAAGACAATGAAAAGGAGGAAGCTACTATCGAACTGCTAATAGTATCTGGCACAGCTGAGGAACCGCGTTGGCAAGTGACAGCTGTTCTGCGTCAATTTTCAGATGATTTCAAATCTGAAGTGGAGAGAAGACAGACATATTCATGGTAAAACACCGTATCAAGACTGGCAACCATCCAAAAATTAGCCAGCAGCTATATACAGAATCACTAACTCAACAATGGATAAGCCAGGAGGAAGGGGAGAAGACACTGCAAGATGACTTCACTGAACCTTCGAAGGGTCCTTAGACCTCTCCTGTGAAGGAGGAGGATGACACATGGCATTTATGCATCAACTATTGATGGCTGAACAAAACCACAAAAAAGAGATGTCTATCCATTGCTGATACCCTAGACAGTTTGAAAGAAGAAAACTATTTCTCAACAGTGGACAAGCATATGGGCTACTGACAAATCATGATTAATGAGGCTGACCACAAAAAGACTGCCTTCATAGCTCCTATCGGCCTCTACGAGTTTTAAGTTATGGACTGTGTAATGCTACAGCCACCTTTGAACATATGATGAACAAGCCGTTTTTATACCTTAAACAGATAATGTGTCTTTGTTATCTGGATGACACTGTATTTTTTCAAAACATTTGAAGAACATCTAAGCCAACTGACAAAAGTCTTTAAGTATGTTCAGATTGAAGGCCTCTGCTAGAACCCAAAGAAGTGCCTCTTTGCTGCCCAAGAAATAAAAATCTTGCGTCATTAGATGAAAGGCGAATGAGTCCATCTGGATCCACAGAAAAAAAGAGCAGTCACAGATCTTCCGACAGTTCAGCACATTTGTGATGAGTGACATTTTCTAAAAATGTGCTTGTACTACTGGCGATCCATTAAAAACTTCTGTACCAAAGCAAGTCCCTTGCAAGAACTACTGCATGAAGACACCAAATTTTCCTGGAATGAGATGCAAGATAGATCTCTCTTTATCCTTAAAGAAGCACTAACATAATCTGCAGTTGTAGCACTGTAAAATGAGAATTCCAAGACAGAACTTCACAACAACACTACCAGTTATGAGATAAATGCAGTCCTAGTGAAAATTGAGACGTGTTGAAAATGAAGTAGTTTATGGTCCCAGAACACTGTCCAAGTCTGAAATGAACTACTCCACAACCAAGGAAGAGGGCCTTGCAATTGTTTGAGCCATCAACATGTTCTGGCTGCATTTATTTGGCAAACCATACACCTTTGTGACAGACCACTATTCTCTGTGCTGGCTGAATGGCCTGAAGGATCTGTCAGGTCAACTGGTGAGATGGCCACAGAGGCTTCACAAGTACATCACAGTGGTATGCAAAAGCAGAAGCAAACACACGGACACTAACTGCCTTCCAAGGAATCCTTTGGTGGAACACAGCAGTATGGACGAAATCTCAGTCATCACTGTAGTAAATGACATAACTGTTGAACAGGGGGAAGATACAGCACTGCTGAAAACCAGAAAAAGCCTTGAAGGTGGAGGAACCAACCAATGAAGAATTCAAATTAATTAACGGAGTACTGCATAACAGGAACTATGATTCAATGGGACTAAAATGGTTGCTTGTCACCCCAGCTCATTTACGACCAGCTATCCTGAAGTATTTCCACAATGTTCCAACATTTGGTGACCTGGTATTCGTAAAGACCATAAACAGAATCAGACGCTGGTATCACTAGCCAAGTAACTATTGATTCATTAGGCACTATGTGAGCCAGTTAGGAATGCCAACAACAGAAGCAGGTTCCGCAGTTACCTATAGGGCCTGTGGTACCAACCCCTGCTGCAGCACTGCCATTCCATGGAACTGGAATCGATCCCTTGGTGAGGTTGCTAAAGTCAATAAATGGCAATCTACAGATAACAGAACGTACAGACCACTTCACCTGCTATGCTATCACTAAAGCTATGTCAACTGCTGAAGCTAATGAAATTGCAAAGTTCCTTGTAGAAGACATGATTCTGAAGCATGAAGCACCCTGTGTGATGATCTCCAATTGTGGAAAAGTTTTGCATTTGAGACTAGTATCAGAGGTAATTTCACGATGTGATATCATCCACAAGATGACAACTGCCTGCAAGCCACAGATGAATGACTTCACAGAATGCTTTAATAAGACATTGGCACATATCGTTGTTCCGGAAGAACAATGACAAAACTGCAAAATTCACTAAATCGAGGTTATTGCACCAGTCATCTCAGAGAAAGGTAACGCATGCTGTGAAAGATCATCGGAACTGTAGTTATATATAGAGCCACTAGAGGGTAGTTGTGTCCTTGTGGAAATATCAATTGTTGTGACTTGGGTTGGGAAGAACATTGTCATAATTGTCAGTTGCGTGTTTCAGTTTGGTGCGTGTAGTAGCGTATCCAGTGAAAGAAGGACACAAGTTATGAATACTGCAGACTGAGAATCATTTCAACTACAATTTGTGGTGCAATAATGACATAAGTGTACATTGTGTCATTGTTTTCCCGATGTTTGACTGACTTCTGCATGATAATTGTTCACAGCGTCATTGTTTCTTCAACTTTTAAATAACTTTTTTGTCATAACTGTTCTTCACGTCATTGTTGATGTGAACAAAATGGCTTTTTAATACATTTAGGTCAATTTCATGTCCGTTTTATAGGAGTAAAAATGAGCGACCGAGCAAAGAAGATTATGTGACTTGCTCTTCAAGGGCTAGCGGAGAGTAACAAAGGGACAAGGGAAGTAAACTGTTCCTTGATAAGTGAACCACAAGCACGGGCAAGCAGTATAGGGCAACAACTATCAAGCCCACACTGTGAAATAACAGACAAGCAAGTGAGCAAGGTGGAGCCACAGGCATCATCATCATAACATAAATCCAAGGTAACACAATTGACAGAAGCTTCAAATGTGTGTATGGTTGAAAGGGCAAGTGAGACAAATCTTATTTGAAAAGGGTGCCAGTAACATCCCCTTCGCTGAGCAGCACTTCCGATAGCAGTTCAGATTTGTCCTCTGGCTCAAATGACAATTATCATCCGTCAAGCAGCGATGAATCGTCTAATTCAAGTGAAACATCAGTCATCCATTAGGAAAAAACTCCCATTAAAAAGTCTAAAAAAAGAATTCGAAATGTTAGCAACTGGGGCAGAGTAAAAGGCAAAACGTTGAGAAACAGCGTAGAAAGTTATACATCATGTACGAGTAAAACTGTCAAGGCTCGAAAAATGGGTGCTCTGTGTACTGATAAATGTATCCTCTCTTGTACAAAGAAAGTAACAGAAGACTAAAGACGTCAGCTGTTCACGGATTACAGGGCACTGGGATCTTTACAAAGACAATGGGGTTTTCTAAACACATGCATTGAAACGCTTGTTCTCAAATATTGTCATATTACTGCCCAAGGAAGTAGAAAGCTGAATCGAGTTTTCTACCTGGTGAAAGATGAGCAGAAGATTCGTGTGCACAAAACATTTCTGATAAACTCTTTTGGAATAACTGAAAGGCAAATCCCTACTGTGACTGGGATGGTACCTGTGGACAAAAGGGAACAACATGGAAAACACCAGACGACTGATCCAGAAATCTTGGAGTCAGTTAGGAATCACATAAACTCAATTCACCATACTGAGAGTCACTATGTCAGAACTGACACAACAAGAGTATTCATCAATGGGGGCTTATCCATTGCAGAAACGCACAGAAATTACTCTTCAGAGCGATCTTCTGCTAACCTGCCAGCCGCGAATTATGACACCTATGTGCATATATTCAATACCGAATTTAACATTGGATTTCGTGTTTCAATGAAGGATCAGTGCGACCAATGTGAAGCTTACAAAAACAGTACAGTACAGATGAAGACAAGGCAAAGCTACAAGAAACATTTCAAGAACATCAGGAAGAAAAAGAATTGAGTTGCACAGAAAAAAATCTTTGATAAAGAGTTGGCTCAAAATAAGAAGATACAACTAGCTGTTTATGATTTACAATCTGCAATCTGTCTTACCAGTACCAATGGGACAAACATCTGCCTTTTTCTACAAGTCGAGGCTCAACTGTTACAATTTCCCAGTATGTGTCCATACATACAGTTTTTTCACTATGTATTATTACTCTTGAAGTCTGTTTCACATATTTTTGTTGTTTGTTGCTGGTTGCTGAGACTGGAAACAACAAAACTACCCGTTTCTTTTGGCACCAGGGCATTGTAAACCGAGGCGTGGTAGAAATAGCAACTTGCATCTTACAATATCTTTAAGAGTTATCCAAGAATTCTTGGGACAGATGTCGTATTTTACTCCGACAATTGTTGAGGGCAACAGAAGCACAAGTAAGTACCATAAACTCAGACTGTGATTCACAGAAGTCATGTAACAAAACGTTTCTATTGTAAAAATCAGATTGTCTAAAATGTTCATTCTCTTCTATTTCAGATACATGATTCCAACGTATTTGTATGCAGTACAAAGGCTGGATATTCAGTCCATTATGCAAAAGTATTTGATTTGTGGTCACACCCACAATGAGGGAGATGCACTTCACAGCATCATTGAGAGAGCAGTTAAGGAGTGCTAAGAAGTCAGGGCCAATTTATTTCCTGATCAATACATATCAGTCATCCTTAACGCAAAAAAAGAAGGGAAATCCGTTACATCTTACAGAAATCGGTTTTTCAGATTTCAATGACATTAAAGCTTTTCATGATGAGATGGCTCCTTGCATGGCCAAGGACGTTGACGGGAGTATTTTCAGAGTGTCCGAAATTAAATTATTTCCATGTAAAAAGGGAAGTGATGTGTTTCAGTATAAGAACAGCTACAAACAGTCTGAGTGGGGACAAGTTCAGTTCAAAGAGAGAAAGACACATTTAACAGGGAATGTAGATGGGAGTAATTTGGATCTGAAACCTGCTTATACTACAAAAATGACCCTCTCAGGAAATAAAATTCAAGATCTAAAGAATTTGGTTAACAGCAACATCATTTCTAAATATTACAAGGCCTTCTATGATCCTCTTTCCACATAAATGTAATTTGTTGCTTTTATGTCATTTGGAAATTCTTAATTTCTCTTAATATATTATTTTATGTCAGTTATAAGATGCAAATAATAAAAATGATAATAATACAATGAAACTGTAAGAGTGAACAAAAAATTATGGTTTAAGAGATACATTTCTTTTTTTCCCCATACACCTTCTTTAGTCATATTTGTTAATTTTGATAACGATGTCAGAAGAACAGTGACACATTTACTTAAATGGTTGCAAGGGGGTGAATGGGATGCTGTTTGAAGGAAATAATTTTTGTAATTTGTAGAGCACACTTAGTGTCACAATTAGGCCTACTTTCAATTCCATAGATAATTTTACTGTTGTGATTCTTGAGTTTCTCCCGGCGTATTTGATAATCAAAATATCCACGGGTATGCTGCCGGTCTATAGTGTCCAACGGGCACAATATTTCGGCGATCAAACATGTCGCCATCATCAGGTGAACTGACGGACTGAGCTCCTGTGAACGTGCCGGCACGGAGATCCGTACGCTATGGCTGCTCAGAGGGAACTGGGTTCGGTCGCGGCGGCGGCCGATTTAAATACCCTCCGCCCGCGGCGCGATCCCTCCGCCGTCCGCGCCCAGCGCCACGGTCGCGCGGTGGAACAGATTGCGACGGCGTCTGAGATGACGTCGGTGTGATGGCTCTGTCCGCCGTGGTCGTCACAACTATACGTCTGCTCGATTTACTCTTGATTAACCCGATCGCTGGTTCCCAAGCCTTGCTAAGAATATAGCCACAGTCACGGTTTATGAGGTCGTCATTGGTGCGAATTTCGATGGCCTCTCTAACAACGCTGTCCCAGTATCTCGACGTCTGTACC
Source organism: Schistocerca americana (assembly GCF_021461395.2). Taxonomy (NCBI): domain Eukaryota; kingdom Metazoa; phylum Arthropoda; class Insecta; order Orthoptera; family Acrididae; genus Schistocerca; species Schistocerca americana. Next base: position 620,908,220 of record NC_060130.1, read on the forward strand.
AGAATCCTCGTGCGGTCATACTCCATGGCGTGATTTTCTGACAAACAATGTTCAGCGACCGCCGACTTGCTCGGATACATCAGTCGAGTGTGCCTCTGGTGTTCACGGCATCGATCCTCGACGGTACGCATCGTCTGACCAATATACGGCTTGCCACATTGACACGGAATCTGGTACACGCCGGCCTTCCTCAAACCGAGGTCATCTTTGGCGCTCCCCACCAGTGCACGAGTTTTATTTGGAGAACAAAACACAGTTCCGACCCGGTGTTTCTTCAGAATGCGGGCGATTTTTCCCGACAGTGCGCCTGTGTATGGAATAAATGCAGTGCCTACCTCCTCCCTTGTGACTTCATCCATCTCAACAGGTTGTGCTGCAGTGGTTGGGCGGAGAGCACGTTGAATCTGCCACTCTGAGTACCCATTTTTTCGAAATACAGTTCTCAGATGTTCCAATTCCTGGGGTAGACTCTCTGCGTCAGAGATAGTGCGCGCCCTATGTACTAGAGTTTTGAGTACCCCATTCCTCTGTGAAGGGTGGAGGCAGCTGTCTGCATGCAAATACAGATCAGTGTGCGTAGCCTTCCGATACACCCCATGACCTAGGGTGCCGTCAGCCCTTCTCTTGACCAAGACGTCAAGGAAAGGTAATTTACCCTCCGTTTCAGTCTCCATAGTGAATTTGATGTTGGGGTGTATGGAGTTTAGATGTGTAAGGAAGTCAAGGAGTTTATCCATACCATGTGGCCAGATGACGAACGTGTCGTCAACGTAACGGAAAAAGCAAGTAGGTTTCCATACGGATGACGACAGGGCTTCCTCCTCGAAGCTCTCCATGTACAAATTCGCTACCACCGGTGAGAGTGGGCTACCCATGGCGACTCCCTCCGTTTGTTCGTAGTATTCTCCATTAAAAAGAAAATACGTGGAAGTCAAGACATGCCTAAAAAGTTCAGTGGTTTGTCGGAAAATCACGCCATGGAGTATGACCGCACGAGGATTCTGGTACAGACGTCGAGATACTGGGACAGCGTTGTTAGAGAGGCCATCGAAATTCGCACCAATGACGACCTCATAAACCGTGACTGTGGCTATATTCTTAGCAAGGCTTGGGAGCCAGCGATCGGGTTAATCAAGAGTAAATCGAGCAGACGTATAGTTGTGACGACCACGGCGGACAGAGCCATCACACCGACGTCATCTCAGACGCCGTCGCAATCTGTTCCACCGCGCGACCGTGGCGCTGGGCGCGGACGGCGGAGGGAGCGCGCCGCGGGCGGAGGGTATTTAAATCGGCCGCCGCCGCGACCGAACCCAGTTCCCTCTGAGCAGCCATAGCGTACAGATCTCCGTGCTGGCACGTTCACAGGAGCTCAGTCCGTCAGTTCACCTGATGATGGCGACATGTTTGATCGTCGAAATATTGTGCCCGTTGGACACTATAGACCGGCAGCATACCCGTGGATATTTTGATTAATTTTACTGTTGTTTCATAAAGTTTTTAAAAAATGTCGTTTGGTTTTCTGTCCGTCCTGTAAACCAGTCATATTGACAGTTATGTCATTAGAACGAAATTTTCACTCTACAGCGGAGTGTGCGCTGATATGAAACTTGCTGGCAGATTAAATCTGTGTGCTGGACCGAGACTCGAACTCGGGACCTTTGCCTTTCGTGGGCAAGTGCTCTACCAACTGAGCTACCCAAGCACGACTCACGGCCCATCCTCACAACTTTAATTCTGCCAGTACCTCGTCTCCTACCTTCCAAACTTCACAGAAGCTCTCCTGCGAAAGGCAAAGGTCCCGAGTTCGAGTCTCGGTCCGGCACACAGTTTTACTCTGCGAGGAAGTTTCATATCAGCGCACACTCCGCTGTAGAGTGAAAATTTCATTCTAAAAACATCCCCCAGGCTGTGGCTAAGCCATGTCTCCACAATATCCTTTCTTCCATGAGTGCTAGTTCTGCACTTTGTAAGGTAGGAGACAAGGTACTGGCGGAATTAAAGTTGTGAGGACGGGCCGTGAGTCGTGCTTGGGTAGGTCAGTTGGTAGAGCTCTTGTCCGCGAAAGGCAAAGATCCTGAGTTCGAGTCTCGGTCCAGCACACAGTTTTAATCTGCCAGGAAGTTTCAGTTATGTCATTATTTTCCTGGTTGGCGATATGCTCTTGATGTACAAGGATGTCGAACAGAAGGTTAGGGTAAATACTGCCCATCGTGACATCCACATAAAACACAGGCTTCGTACCATTCTTTCCGCTCCACGGTTGTGAGGCGGAAACAACAAAGGATGCACTATTCCAACTTCAACTAGATGATACTAAGGATAACTACGTGAAACCATTCATCACCAGGACTGAAGAAGCAAGACAATGGCTTGCATATGGATACTGGATGCCCCGGGCAAAGACGGAGAGCACTGTAATGACAAGCACTGGCCACTGAGATACAGCATTGGAGACTTGGTATGGATTTTTACACTTGTGCAGAAAATTACTAAAGTGCTATTTTGGACTGTAGCGTATCCTTTGTCGCTTGTCGGACATCACATACGAAGTTGAGGATTATGATCCTTCATCAAAAAGACAAAAACTTAGAGACAACGTCAATGTCCTCTGTATGTAGCCCTACTACATTTCAGGTATGCAGACTGGTGATGGGTGGTTCAAGTAAAGTGAAGACCCTTGCGATTATTATGAACCTTTGATGGGAGGTGCCACCTACAATGTTCATCACAATGAAGTGGCTGTAACAAGATCAGAACATGAGGATCTGCCAGTGGCACCATTCAGACGACCATTGACAATTTCTACAGCCACAGTGTAGTTGGCTCCAAAAAGAGCTTCTGAAACAGCAAATCACTATTACTCCAGTAGAGGGAGCAATGCCACAAGCTGTGGTTCTTGCTGGGTGGTGTAGCGGTTAGTGTCACTGGCTGGCGTGCTGTCGGTTGTCAGTTTACACCCAACAACCAGCAATCATTTGTTACTGAGTATTTATCATTTCTGGAAGGTTCTTGTAATCTTGTGTTTATAATGCTTCTATATTCTGGAGTATTCTACATAAATACCAGCATTCTGAAATATCCAGTGTTTGTATAAATAGCTGCACTCTCCATCCAAGAATTCAGTTTTGTTCTGGCTGTAGAATGGTGTTTGTAATAAACATACTTTCAATGCTATAAACCGTATTTAACTGATGACCCTGCTTTTCGATTTGGATTTGAGTATGGTTATGATGTGATAATATGCTTCTCTTATTAATGTTTTCAGATTTGCAAGTAGCACATCACAGTTGATGGAATCATACACATTTTTAAAATCTACAAACATAGATACAGTTTGCCTCCTTCTTGGCATGCATTATGTTATTAATATCATCAGATTTGGAAGTACCATATCACAGGTTATGGAGTCATATGCATTTTTAAAATCTACAAATGTAGATGCATATGGCCTTCCTCAAAGCACATATTTTCTTATAAATATTTTCACACTTTTTGAGATTTTACATCACTTCATGACAAATGCAGTGTAGATCTTTTCTTTCTCTGGCAAGAACAGAATCAACAGTAATAAAGGGTAATCAACTGAACCCAACTCAACTATTCCATGTTTGCTGCAAATATACCCCACAACAAGTGACTAAATAATTTGTTGTAGTGTGCATCACATGTGCTTCAAACTATCCGATTGTCATTTACAATGGTGCAGTCACTAGGCAAGGGATTTCATATGACTGCAACATGTAACTGTTGGGTGTCAATTTTTTATTGCTATATTACAGTGAGTTGCTCATTAACTTGGACGAACTGTGTAAACATTATATTGTGTATTATCTGTTAGAAAACTTGGAGCCTGTTGCAGTGTCTGTTGTGTCAGTCTGCTGAATAAGTGGGTATGATCAGCATTGGCACTGTCACCACATGTTTGTGAGACCAAGAACTTTCGACGCAGCTCTCTGGCAAAAACAGATACCAGCTCTAAAAACATAATCTATTATCAGCAGTATTCTGTACCCCATTTCAGACCTGAAAGAAGTTTGGTCTTTGGCCAGAAGTTCAATGACACATTTTGTTCCCTAGTAGAGCAGTCTTTCTCCCCCCCCCCCCCCCCCCCCCCCCCGAAATGAAACTATATGGTTCCAGAGACCTTTTTAAGTCTCAGACATCTGTGATGTATATATGCAGACTAAAGTGACGAATGGAAATTTATACCAAGGTCAGGGTTTGAATCAGGGTCTCCTGCTCACTAGGCAGATGCACTAACCACTACACCACTCTGGCACAGTAGCTTTGCACAACTGCATGGACTGCCCTTCATTCCTCAAACCAAATTCCCATTCACACCCCAGCCCACTTTTTTCTTGGATCACAATTACAAACACATTTTACTCACTCAGTTGTCCAGTTCTCTTAAGTACTGAGAGCAAAATTTTGTTTTCAGGTTAAAAATAAATAAAAACTGTGAGTCTGTGACTAAGTTTCTACCACGAGGTTCATAAACCTGTGCCTTCACGACATATTATTTACACTCTGAGTCCATCAAGTGTGTCTCTCTCTCTCTCTCTCTCTCTCTCTCTCTCTCTCTCTCTCTCACACACACACACACACACACACACACACACACACATGATGCTATTAGTAGCACATATAAAAGCAGAATATAGTTTCAAAAGAAGCAACTTCAGTTATTAAAAAAAGAAGTTCACAAAAAGGAGAATATGTATGTGATGCTAAAAATGAAATTCCATACATAAATACTATTAATATACTTAGTACACTTCAATAACTTTGTAACTTTTGACTGATTATTTACACCTACTTTAAACTCTACTTCCCATGCTTTCCACTGACCAGATTAAAGTTAACATGATAACACAATTAATTATGGTTTTGGTCAATTTTTACACAAAACAGATCTAAAAATATTGTGCATGTTTACTTTATTCAAGTTTTACATTACATTGTTACTACAGAGTTCTGCCTATTGTCTAATAAAACATACAAAATACTGATTTTGGTACAAGACACTGCTAGCATGAGGATTCTTAAATAGTGTAACTACATGCCTGAAGGCTTAAGTTATAAAAGTTTCTTCAAATGTTCAAGAAAATGTGTAACTTAATAATTTTAGTGTTTAAATATTTAAGTGTTTTCCTTCGATTCTGTGGGCCTTTGTGGACCTTTTGGCCTCACAAGTTCATATTTTTCACTGGTGTAGCCTGGTGTTAGAAGGGCTTTCATAATGCGGAAAGGTTCCACTTTCCTCGAAATCACTAAATGCCGTTGTTCCTGCTTGCCATAGCTCTTTGACTTCAGGTCAAATTTGGCAGCAAGGCTAAAAAAGAAAGGACACATCACTTCATTATCACATCACATACATGTAAGAACTTGAGACAACCATACTATCTATGACTGCCTAAAATGTCTCAAGAATTAACAGAGGCACATGTGGCACTGTAAGAAGACTAGCAACTATAATTAAACTATTATATACAACATATGCTGTATTTTCCACACATGGCAAAGTTACAAGGGTGTTATAGAGTAGGATATTTGCCATTCACAGCAATACTCCACCAACTGAGCCACATGAGCTCACTGTCTCTGAAAGCTTGCCTAATTACTACCTTCTTTTAAGAGAGTGTTCTGCAGCTGTTTGGTGAGTAAATTTTTTTATGTATCCAATTAAATTGTTATACACTCTTTGTATTGTGCAGTGAAAATTATTTCAAATTTCAAAACTAATAGAAAAAAAGACTTCAGGTTAGAAGTCAATGCCGTTAGCATATGTAAACTGATGCAGTAAATGTGTATTATATCTTAAATAAGAAAAATTATTTAATAGGAAACAGTATTTCCCTAAGCACTGATGAGGCTTTATTACCTCCAGACACCACACAAGCTTTTCGAGCAGAAAAAGTAGTTGCCAGTAAGGAATACTTTCAAGTTTTCCAGATTTCCAATTTCCTATCTTCAGTCTGCCACAAAACTTCCGCACTCAAAATCCTTGGATGCAAAGTCCACATGGAAATCATCCTAGTATTATGAATAATTATTTTTTAATCACAATTTATTCACTGCCAAGAATTTAACTCATTCCACCTTCGACCAGAAACTTGCATTGTGTCCAATAATGGAACAAAATACCCCTTGCCATGCACTGCACAGAGGCTTGCACAATGTATTATGTACATGCAGATTTAAATGGATTGTAAGCTGTTTCTATCACACTGTTTGTCTATTGTTTCAATCTGGGATGCACTGTTAAAGCAAATTTGCTCTGATAATATGTATTAGTCAGCAAGGTGAACTGGTGACTAGGCTGCAGTGAGAACTAAGTTGGTCACATGACTAGGCACAGTCATGTTCCAATTCAAAGCAGTGTACATAGTTACTTCACAGTGCAAGTGTGGAAAGTGATCACAAAAAGCAATCACGAAAATACATTTGCGGGAAGCCATGATAACTTTCTGTTAATGCCATTAATTTTAATGGCAATGAGAATGAAAAAGGTGTGATACATGATAGAAGATGTTAGTAAGCAACTATTAAATAAGCCAATGGTGTGCAAATTACAGAAGGAGGGACATGATACCGACCGGAGCAGAAATCAAATATCTTCTCAGAACAGAAGAAGTAAAATGCATATAGTAAATGTATTATTAGACAGCAATTTCTCTGACATAATGAAAAGTACATAGAAAAGGACTTAAAGGCTAGCAAAGAAAGTGAGAGAGAAAAGTGTTGCACCTATGGAATTTGATTTTAAAAGGTGCCTGAATGAACGAATTAATATGTGTTGTTGAAAGAATACATTTTTTATTAAAAAATGAAGCAACAGAATTAGAGTGGCCAGTGTTTTCTATATTATTGATACACGCTACACTGTGAATAAATGTTGCAATGAGGCAGAGTCCACCACGTGTTGTCAAACAAGAGTACCAGGTAATGTTTGATTGATGTATAAGTACAGTTTTGCTTCATGGTCACTTTTCCTCTATGACAGAAAGAGGAAAACTTTGGCCTATCAAGGATAAATGACCAGAAAAAGGTTAAAAATACACGGAGGCAGAACATGCCAAACTTCACGCATTAATTAAGGAGCATCAATCTTCCTCTCTTTATTCCACTGACAAAATTTTGCAACAAAATAGTTCCCTACCTATTACCGCCATACTATCTAGACCTAAATCACACCCAACTAGTGTGGAATCCATAGTCGTAATGCGCTGAGAATCTTGCGCTCGTAAACCCCCCCCCCCCCCCCCCCCCCCCAAAAAAAGCTAATAATGCTTTTGGTGCTAATAAATAATTAAATAATTGTTGTCTGTCATCTTGCCTGTTGTAAACCTTTTGATGTAACACTACTTTGGTGCGTGTGCATCAATATTTCTGCATTTATACTGAAGTGGATTTTCAGTTGCTCTCACAAGGCCAAGTGGGCCTCTTTCCAGACCTTTCAATTTGAAGTGGTTACCAGGAATCAAACTAAAGACCTCAGCATTGGTAGCCTGAAACACTAACCACAGTGTCAGTTTGCTTTGGCTGTTGTGGCATTAGCTTTTACTGTAGTGACGTTCGAAGACCTGAAACGCCATGGATCCCAGCAAAAAAAGTGTGTGATTACTATTGAAGGACAGATACTTTGACAGGTGCTCCAAGGTCCCGAATGTCAGTAGTATTTATTATTTAAATTTTACAAACAGACCGCCTTTTCATCCATTGCTTTTCTTGCAGAGACTACAACAATCAACTGCTTCACACTGGAATAGGCCATATTGTTGACAGCAAACTTGCCATGCCAATCGAATCACATTACAGGATCCTGTGACTTGTGCAACTGAGGACTCTCAAAGTGGTGGCCGAAAAACTTCTCTCTCTTCCGTTCTGAGCCGCCACTAAATTGCTTAGTTTCTTTATCTTGGCAATCTCCCTTGTCCTTCAAGATGTGCCTGGAGCTATTGGAGTTACCTTCTCTCACCCCCCGACAATCATTAGCATATAATCCCCATGACTAGATAATCCAATATAGTTTCTTTTTCTAAATTTGAGTACTGTATATTAATTATAAGCCCATGCCACTTTCCAATCCTGACTACACCACCATGTAGAGTGCAAAAACTGTCATCAGAATCGGGATGCCGGATTCATCTTGTTTTCGGCTTTGAGATGATGCATATTAATTACTAAGACATGAGCAGATGTGTGAAATCATTATGCGGGGGAGTCTGGCTCTGTGCTGACACAACAACTGATCACTTAGCGTAATCAGGATCACTTAGCGCAATCAGTTAGGACTGCCTGCCGCAGTGTAGCCAGAGCTGCCACCACTGCTACAGCTGTGCAGGGTCGTCCCACTTCTCTCACCTCCTCTGACATTTTCGCACGAGGTCATGTCATGGTACATGACCCTGCACCATCCCAATGTCAGATGCTGCTGCCATGTTACTACCGTGCCATTTGTCGATAAACAAATGTAAGTCATGAGCTTTGCTTTTAGAAAGAAGATGGCACCAAAGCTGATACCGCCAGTGATGTTGCCAAAAGCTGCTGCTGAAGACTTTGTTTGATGTTTGTAGTTTAAAGGGATGCCCACAACCAGGTCACAGGGCCACCTGGAGATGGATCCAGAAATGCAGTTCCGGGTGGAGAATGAATATCTGCAAATGCACCTTTAATGAGGTATTAGTAAATGGAAGCTGCAAAGCAGCACTGTACCCACAGCCAGCCTCGCTTGTACATTTTTGGGGTTCCCACAGGCAGTTCTGTTCCAGCCAGTAACTGATGTTGCTATGGTTTTTCACCTTTGCAGGTAAACCAGGCATAAATGTCTACATTTTCATACAAAATTTAATGATGTACGGAAACTCTCTGCAAGGGGTCATGAAATGTTGGCAGGGGTCACCGACGTGAAGTTGCAAGGAGAGACTCATGCTTTTGTAAATTCCGGGGAAGGGCTAACAAACTATCAAGGCATTTGATTTCCTTTCGAAAGGGCTAGTTGATAGATATAGAAATAAACACAGTGTTAACTGCTGTAAGGAAAAAATTTACATCCTATGCCAAACTTTCAGACAGGATTTAGAGCTGGAGATCAGGGTTGTGTTGTGGTGTACTTGTGTACTAGGGGAATGAGGAACTTCTCAGGAAAGTACGTTGTGAAGATGTATTTGTCCATGGGACTGACCCAGAGGTAAGTGCCATACACAATTGTGCTTTGCCAAATACATTAAGTGAGGCCATACAACTTATGTTTCTATGCAAGAAGGCAAGGCAATTGGTCCAATCTTTCACTAGGGTTAATCCCACTAGATATGCATTCACTGCTGAAGTGTTCTGCATTTGTTGTAAATGCTCAGGTCACAGGGTTCCTGAGTGTTTGGCACTGGCATGTGCCTATTGTAGAAAGAGCGGACACAAAGGAGAAATTGTCCATCTCTACAGCATCACTTGGCAAACAAAATATGTTGGTGAGGTGCTCGAAGGAATGCGAATATGGAAAAAGTAAATGGGAGCAGTTCTGTACTGCCCCTTGCTCCCCTTCCGCAAAGTGAATCCAGTAAGGCAGGTTGGACTCACTCAGGTGCAAACATAATTTTGTAAGGTAAAATCGAAGACATTGGGTCACCCTGGCAAATGCAAATTCTTCACTGTCTTTTATATGTGCTCTGGCTACTATCAAATTCCTATGGCAATGGAATATCGGGAAAATAAAGCTTTTTCTGTGTCCTCCGGGCATTACGAATAACTATGGATGCCTTTTGGCCTCGGATATGCCCCTGCTACTATTAGTGTTTTGCTGATTTACTTTTATGAGGTTTACAGTTAGTCATATGCCTAGTATACCTGGATAACATAACTGTCTTTCCAAGCACCATGACAGAGCGTGCAGTATGACTAAGAAACATACTAACTAGTGTTAGTGATGCTAATCTAAAAACAAAATTAGAAAAGTTCAGTTTCATGTCATCAGGAGTACACTATTTAGGCCACATAATTTTAGCAGATGGTGTGAGGCCAGAGCCGCGATTAATGGACGCAGTGGAAGTTAGAGGATTGGAATCATTTCTTCGGTTAACAAATAACTATCTTGATTTAGTGGAGAACTATGCATACATCATGAAAGGGTTTACAAAATTACTAAAGAAGGGAATTTTTTTTGCCTGGGCAGTGAACAGCAAGAGTACTATGTTCAAACTGAAAGAAATTCTTACAAATTCACCTAACTTGGTTCACCCGGATAATGTGATATCTTTTATCTTGTCAGCTGATGCTAGCAGCATCGCTGTCAGCTACGTTTTGAGTCAAATACAAGACGGTAAAGAAAAACCAATCCATTATGCATCACATCTGCTGTATCAAGCTGTGCAAACCTACATCACCACAGGAAAGGAACTTCTGCCACTTGTTTTCGGCACCCATTACTTTCAGTGTTACCTATGTGGTTATCAGTTCACAGTAACTACTGATCATATGACTTTAGAATGCCTTTTGAATTCAAAAAGTGCCAGTAGCAGACTTGTTAGATGGGCCTTGAAATGCAGTGAATATGACTACACAGTCAAACATATGCTGGACAAGTTAAACCAGTATGCAGATGCCATGAGTAGGAAAGTTAAGATCCTGCAAGTAGATGACATACTTACCACAAGAATATGGTGCCGAGTGTAAAAAATTGGGTACCTCGCTCAATTTTGTTACGAGAGATGATGTTTTAGATAAGACAACACCTCTTGAGAATGGACAGTAGTTGCAAAGGCTATCCGCAAGCACGTACTGCAACTATGCCACGATAGCACATAGGCATGCCACAATGGAAAAAGCACTACACAAGCATGCATGGCAGGCCATTACTGATGGCTGCAACAAATGAAAGATTTAGACGATTATATTTAAAATTGTTTCTCTCCGGCTAAGAGAGCACAAGGGTGTAGACCAAATAAACCTTTTCAAACTTTGGCTGTAGCAGCAGGATCTTTTAAAATTGTAGCACTCGATATTGTGGGACTGTTTCCCCATAACAGCCCACAATAACAGATACGTTTGATCGAACACTGACCATTTCTTTCACTATCTTGTTATGATACTGACTGAAGACGTGACTGCAGAGACAGTTGCAAAAGCATTCGTCACTCATTTATTACTACTACAGTGACAGAAAAAAATAATCACAACACCGAGGAGTCGTGTGATGTAAATGGAAGACGGTGGGCGTGTTTCTACACCTAAAAGATTACGTATATTTAAATTTCACATCAATCGCATTAGAGTGGCGCCAATAGTGCCACTATGATAATTCAACTCAGGTCTGCTTTAAGTACATACTATAATGGTCTCGAGCATTAGTTACCTTTGAGATCAGACGTGGTGAGTTGATGTTAATCGAGAATGTCTTTAAGGCTACAAAGATGCCATTATCAACATTGGACTGAGTCTGAATGAGGTTGTCTAATAGTGCTACAAGATGCCGGATGTTCCTTCTGCGATCTTGCAGAAAGACTGCGCAGGAATGTAGCCACTGAACACGAGTGCTGGCAGCGGTGGTCACAAAATGTATAGTCACAAAAAGACCGGGATCCAGATGGTCACATCACACTACCAAGAGGGAAGACCATAGTGTTCAGCATACGGCTCTGGCGCACAATACTGCATCTGCAGCAGCAATCTGAGCAGCAGTTGACACCACCGTGACAGAAAAATCTCTTACAAATTGATTACTTCAAAGACAGCTCCGAGCCAGACGACTTCTAGCACGCATTAAACTGACCTCAAAACACTGCCATTTGCGACTTCAGTGGTGTCGAGCATTAGCCATTAGAGGGCTGGGTGGAGGTCTGTTCTGCCTCGGTGCCAGTGATAGCCACGTGTTGGTTAGGAAGAGGCCAGTTGAGCGCCTACAACCAGCCTGTCTGCATGCTAGACACACTGGACCTACACCTGGAGTTAAGGTCTGGGGTGCGATTCCATATGACAGCAGGAACACTCTCGCGGTTATCCCGTGCACCCTGACTGCAAAATTGCACGTCAATCTGGTGATTCGACCCATCGTGCTGACATTTGTGACCGACATTTCAGGGGGTATTTCCCAACAGCGTACACTTGCCCACATACTGCTGTTGTAATCCAACTCGTTCTACAGAGTGTCAACATATTGCCTCGGTCTGCTCGATCAACAGATCTGCCTCTAATCGAGCACAAATGGGATGATTCCAGTGTCATCCACAAACGGCATTAACCATCCCTGTTTGACTGTCCAAGTGCAACAGACATGAAGTCCATTTTACAAACTGGCGTCTGGCACCTTTACAACACAATGCATGCACGTTTACATGCTTGTATTCAACAGTTGCAGTTACACCAGTTATTAAAGTAATAGATTTCACATTTGCATTTGCCATGTTAATCACTTATACATGTTATCTAGACAAAGGCCCTTATAAAAGATCAAGGGGCACACTTTACGTCCAACATTATGGTACAGATATATCAAGTACCTAAATTAAAAATATGGAGAACTATGTCATTTCACCCTAAGAGTAATGATAGGGCTGAACGTGTTGATTAAACAGTGGTGATAGGTCAAAATGTTGTTGTATTATGTGCTCAGCTCACATTGAGATTGGGATCATCTATTACCATGCAATTTTGTCATGCAATGTAAGGGTATATGAGACAATAGGACTGAGTCTCTATGAGGTTGTTTATAGTCACAAACTGCATTACCCTTTCAAGACCGAGAAGTCGCTTTCTGTGATAAATTCCACGGAAGTGAAAAACCTGTGCAAAAGATTTAAACTGATTTGGTAGAGAGTTCATCAGAATAATGCAGCTGTGACACAGAGACAACAGCTCCGTAATCGTAAGAATGGTAGGATGGCACTATACTAAGTAGGAAATTACATAATGTTACAACAAACTGCAAAGAAACCATGCAGAACTAAGAAATTTAAGTTCCCCTGGGATGGACCATTCTGGATATTGCATTTCACATCACCTTTCAATGTCGAATTACAGCTCTCAGACTGGAACATTGTAATTAATTTTGATCACTTAACATAGTATAAAGAAAAATGGTTCAAATGGCTCCGAGCACTATGGGACTTAACATCTGAGGTCATCAGTCCCCTAGAAATTAGAACTACTTAAACCTAACTAACCTAAGGACATCACACACATCCATGACCAAGGCAGGATTCGAACTTGCGACCGTAGCGGCCGCACGGTTCCAGACTGAAGCGCCTAGAGCCACTCGGCCATACTGGCCGGCCATAGTATAAAGACAGTGATATAGTATCTTCCACAGTGGAATCAGCAAAACTCTGAAGGAACTGTTCAGAACAGAAGCAAATGTTCAGTAAACTGTTACACAGATGTTACTGTAATTTCCTTCTATTCCTGCATATAATATATGGTCCAGGGATTAAGACTGAATCTTAAGTCTCGAGTTGGAAATAATGTCAGTATTTTCTATGTCACTCTTTTGCTTAGCCATATTGATGATTCTGTTGTGAGCTTTTGCCTCACTGGTTATGATTAAGTAGAAACTTTGTGTAAGTGTAGCATATATATTGGTTGTGAAGTTACCTCTGTGCCTTACAGGGTTTTCTAGCATGTTAATTTGATATTACCACTGCCTGGACAGAACTTCTCCCCCACTGGATTGCTTGCTATGGGCCAAAAATCTGTCCATTGTCGACATCTACCCTTTGTCAAACAACATTAGTCACACAGTCTTTTCTCCTCTGTGCACCAATCTGTGTTCTAATGTGGTTCTCTATGGTCGTAATGTGGTTTCACAAGACTAGCAGGCCCCTGTACTACAAATCCATCACTCTTTTTGTATTTGTTTGTTGCACACTCCCCATTATCCCAAAAATTAAAGGGTGCCCTTTTCAGCCTAGTTACCCTCTTTTGCTTATTCCTCTATATTTTATTATGTGCCTCTACTACAGTGTGATTTCATCATATGTTTGCATTATTTTGCTAGAGGCATTGTCACTGCATGGTATTCACCATTATCTGGTGTGGCAAAGTTATCTTCAAAGTTTACAAAATTTGAAAACTTTTGCAACAAGGACGCACATCACAAGCCACTAATGTGGAGAAGGTAGCTGCTGTGGTTTGAAGGAATTTGTAGGAAAAAGATCCCACTCTCCACAGGACTGAACCACCTATTGTTCAATCACCACTGAATTCAACACTGTTCCACGTGACTCATGCTTACAGCCACTCTGGCTGATCATGTGTCTGGCCAGGTTCCAGTGGATTGTACCGACATAAAGAGCAAAAGTTAATGACAACTTTTATTTTTCTATTGCCCTAAACAGCAATTCCTCAATGTCACTCTTCTTTAATTAAAAGTATTATTTTGTATTTGTCTTATGAATTGCTTACTTTTGTGACTGTTTCAAACTTTTATTATTGTGCTTATCTGTTCATTTGATATTTTATTGTCATGAGCTATTTTTACAATATTTCTATTCATTGTGACTGAACTTAATTACCTTACTGTTGTGATACATAAATTTAGGTTAAGGGAATCACCCTTCAGGTGTTTACTGTTAATGATTCATTATTTGTTTATAAAATGAATTAATGCAATGAGAAGTGTAATATTCTGCAGTTGTTATTTTATACTTTTTTTAGTTAAATCTGTTTAATTTCATACATCATTCTGGTTGATACTAAAAAAGATTCAATCAAGCAGTTGACTTGGTACCTTCTCCACATTAACATATTTTCAATTTGGCAACTTTTCTTTTATCAGTTAAGTAATTACAGTGGTACTTCAAGTTCTTAATCAGTGGGGCTAACTAACTTAAAATTTTATTTACAGTGCTGCTCCCTGACTACACATAAAACAAAATGTTCTGTTTCAAAATTCTGTTCTGTAATTTTGATCTGCCTTATTATGAGGTTGGCAACTGAATGGTGCCTTCCTGGTGATTACCTAGTCACCATAAGGACACTGGACACCGTGTGTCCATGTCGTCTTAAAAACTGACTGCAGTCTGATGAGGAGGCCTCTCAACGTCACACAGCCCACATTCTATTACAAATCACATCAAGTCCATTATCTCCTCCAATAATGCTAGAAATCAATCATTTGCCTCTTTCTTAAATCTTGAAAAATGACCTGTAAACTTATGTTGCTTATTTTCACGTTATCTTCTCAGCCTTGTTGTGCAAGTATTTCAGTTGTTTTTACTCCTTAAAACTCTCTCTGAAGCCAGCTCTGGTTGCCTTTCTAACACTGGCACCATCATAGTTCTGTGCCAACAACTGTAGTCACCATACTGTCATGTAACAATTATACTCACATTCCAAGATTTGAATTGTTAAATTAAATTAAAATAGTGAATTGTTAAATAAAATTAAAATTGTTAAATGAAACTAAAATACTGAACTGTTAATTGAAATTAAGAAGTTGGTATCCCTAGATTTAAGCCTGATTGCAATTGTTGAATTCAGGGAGAGGGGAATAGATGTACATGATGCTCCCAGGCTCCGATTGCAAGTAACATTTATCATTTAAGCTTCACAAAGGGGCTGCCTTTCTGTTTATCACTTTTCCACTGATACAACAAAAATCGATTAGTTCATGCCAGAACAGGTCAAATCATCGTCAGCAAAGTCTCTCTGTCAATCAAATCACACCACAGGATCAGTTGACTTATGAGACTAAGGGCTCTAGAAGCCATGGCATCTGTTCCAAGCCACCATCTAGAGTAGATACTAAATGGCTTACTTTCTTTACTGTGGCAATTTCTCCTCCCCTTCAAGATGGATCTGGAGCTACTGGGGTTATCTTCTCTTGTACCAATTGCAACCCTTATGAGCAAATAAACTGATACAGTTTCTTATTATAAACTTGAGTTCCGTATATTAACTACAAGCCCACATCACAGGCAATCCTGACTACAACCCCTGGAGGGGTGTAAATGTATATGCTGAAATATAAATTGCCTTTGATTCATTTCCTTGTCCAAACGGTAGGTCCCATGATAACTAGTTATGTCAATCAGTCCACAAGCTGGAAAAGTAAAGGCATAATGACAATAAGGCACTGCACAATAGTTAAGCATTGTGAAGTTCAAAGCAACCTTCTACCTGAGGGTTGCTTTATTTAATCTGTACATTTCGTTCTGACTGCTCAGGTTTATCAATATTCCTTGCATGTCTCGCAATACTGTGCAGGAAAACAGTACGTACCGGCAAAAAAACTTACACCTTGTTTGCATTTACATTAGCTGTTCTTGAAAAAAGAAAAGCAACATTGTGTGAACTTCTTTATACCTACCCGTGTGTGTGTGTCCTGTGTGTGTGTGTGTGTGTGTGTGTGTGTGTGTGTGTGTGTGGTTTCTTTTTATGTCAAGTTCTTCTGATATTGACCACAAAGTAGCCAGCTTCCTGGCATTGCTTTGTTCAAGATGTAATTGATATAGAATTGTCTTATGCTAATTTTCAATGGATGATTGATACACATATTCAAAAGCTGCAACACACTTGTCAGGCTGCCAGTTTTCTTTTTTCAGTTTTTGTTTCACTCAGCTACCAGTGTACCTGGGAAAACTATTCAACAAAAGCATTGATTTTGAGTGAAGAAGAGCTCTTGGCTACTTTTTCCACACTAATGAAATCCAGTCTAGGACCAGATCATCTGTCATCCACCTGCCATCACAAGCTCTTACAATAAAACCAGCAGGGAAACTTTCTCCCTTTGGGACTGTTTTCTGATTAAAAACCACATACGATGGCAATTTTATCCATCAGCCATAATGCTGAACATCACTGGCCACCGCTGTTTTTCAGCACCACATGTACACATTTGTATGCCACATTTCCCTACATTATTTATTGTAGTGTATGTATTGTAGTGTATTGAAGTAGACTGACATTTGGCTTGCATTCCCTATTTGAGAACGTAAATAAAAAATTTTTGTGCCATAGTTGGGTCACATAAATGCTGAAAAAACATCAAATTGTTTTCGTAAGCTTGAGGCAGCTTTTGTGCTATTGTAGTTCTGCAATGAATACACAGATTATTTCATAACATAAGTTGTCCAACCCATCCATACAAAACGTTAAATTCCATTGGCAAAATGTTTCTCTCACATGCTGTTTTGCAGCCTTCAATTTCAATTATTTCAGTTGTAATGGCATATGCACATTTCCTGTTTTGAACTAAAAAATCAAGCACGTCTTTTTCCACATCTGCATATTTGCACTTTTACCCTCAAAATGAACACTGAGTTTTCAAACTACTTAAGAGTTTCTCTTCACTTGTACAGCAGTGAGGAAAGCTGATAACTTGAAGCTTAAATTTTGCTGAGTAACTTATGTTGCTTTCTCATCATCACTCGCGGTCTCTTAAATTAGTCATTTTATCAAACCTCCAATACGCAAAACCTGTCCTACTGGTGATGAGTCATCTTTTCTTATGAGGTAGTTGAAGACAGCGAGGGAAGGCAGATAGACTTCTTTTTCTACTTGAACCTCCTACTGAAACCTGTCCTGTTGCTGATGAGTCTCACTTAGTTATGTGAAAGCTAAAGAAGGGGAGGGAGAGAGATGCAACTCACAAAGTACTGTCACTAAATTAGCTTTTCAGTTACGCACTCTGGCAGGAACAAGGGAAGATTAGCTTTTTATCTCCCATCAGTAATGAAGTCATTGCTGGTGGAACACAAGCTCTGACTGAGGAAGGAAATAGGCCATTCAATCTCCCGCAACCCAGCATGGGATTCATCTTAAGCAATTTACGGAAATAAGGTAAAAATCTAAATCTGGATGGTTGGATAGCTAGTTGAAACACTAGACTTCTGAATATGGCTCCAGTGGCTGACCACAGCACCACCATGCTCGGTCTCTGAAGGCAAGCAAATTTTTGCAGGCTTGTATCCTGTTTAAGCAGCATTGAGTATTTGACTGGTTCAGTTAATTCTATCATCTAATTATGGAGCTGATGCACAAACTTCAATTATCGAAATAATCGGTGTGATATAAACTGCAAGGGTTAAAGAAATTTTAATTTTATATATATCTATGCACTGAAACAGGGGCACAAGCACTTATGATAACATTTTTTCTGCCAACAGCAGGATCAAAACTCACAGTAGAAATTGTATGTCTATAAATTACTGACATTATAAATATAATTGGAGAACAAACAACATTCAAGTATAATAAATTCAAAAACTTACTTGTGAAGAATACTCCTTTCATCACTGGTAAACTCTGCCGTGAACACGAGATCTTGTTCAGAGTTACTCCTTGCATATGATTCGAGAAATACGAGTGCTTTATTTTCGAATGAGGCTCCTGGTTTCTCAGCACTTTCTTTCTTCCCTTCCTTAAATTGACTACCAAAGCCACTTCTGTTCATTTTGGCTGTCAAACTAAAAAAAAAAAAGTTATTCAATGACAACAGCTGCAGAATTTGGGAGTTAAATAGATTTGATCCATATATCTTGAGCTAAAATTGTTTCATTTCCATACATATTTCACAAATACATATTCTCTGTTTATCACCACTGTAAGGAGATTAAAACAACAAGTATATATTCACATTAATGTGCAGGTGCTGGCCAAAAATGTGGAAACACCACGAGAAATGCATGCATAAATACTAATGCAGATGGTAAACAAGCCTGCAGGTTGTGCCATTGTAACTGAACATGAATGGCACCAGTGCAATGTCCTCAATACGTTGCAAGTGTAAGTCATGGTCACGACAGTGTTCTATGTAACTTTGAGTTCATTATGTCGGAGATAAGTGAATTCAAACATGGGCAAATTGTTGGTGTTCACATGGTAGGTACTTCCATAAGCATGGTGATCAAAGCATTTGATGTTTCAAGAGGCATTATATCGAAAAATTTTACTGCATACAGGGAATGTGGAAAAACATCATGCACTAAATCACAGTGTGAACAGAAGTGTGTGTGTTAAGTGTTGATGACAGAAGGTCATTGAAGAGGCTAATGATGAAAAATAAAAGGAAGACACCTGTAAAAGTCACTGCAGAACTGAATGTTGCACTCACAAACCCTGTCAGCACCAAAAAAATATGAAGTGAGCACCATAAGTTGGGTATTGTAGGGTGAGCAAGAACTCCAAACCCAGTCATCAGTGATGCAAATGCCCATAACATGGAAATGTGGGGATGAAGCTGTAAAACTTGGATTATGGAGCAAGGGGAAAAGTCAATTGGTCATATGAATCTTGTTTCACACTGTTTCTAACTTCTGGCTGAATTTATGTTCCAAGAGGGAAACAAGGAGGAGATTTGTTGATGATTTGGGTAGCCATGTCAAGATATTTTTGGGCCCCATGGTTACTCTGCAAAGTCGCATTACTGTCAATGATTATGTGACCATTTTGGCTGATCAGGTCCATCCCATGGTACAATGTTTGTTCTCCAATGGTGATGCCATGTTCCAAGATGACAGAGTCACTGTTTACACAGCTCACATCGTCCAAGACTGGTTTTTTGAGCACAAGGATGAATTTTTGCATCTCCCCTGGCCACCAGTCACCAGATCTTAATATTTTGCACCTTTGTGGTCTTCTTTGGAGAGAAGAATCTGTGATTGCTATCCACCATCATCATTACTTGAACTTGACATTATTTTGCAGGAAGAATGGTTTATGATTCCCTTGTAAGCCATACAGGACCTGCATTTATCCATTTCAAGATTATCGGAGGCTGTTTTGAATGTCAATGGGTTTCCTAACCATATTAGACATGTTAATGTGCTAGGTTCTGGGTGTTTCCATATTTTGTCCAACCCCTGTATACTGTACATTATAAAATACTAGCGAACCCGCCAATGCTTCACAATTGCTAAATATGTACTAATATCCTTCTCCCCCCTTCTTTGTCCATCTCCTCCTCCTCCTCCCCCCATTCCCTATCCAGCATCTCCGCGCCCCCCCCCCCCCCCCGGGTCATCTCTTTCTCCTCCTCCCTATCTTTCTCCACCTCCTCCCCTCCTCTCTATCCATGTCCTCCCTTCATATGTCCATCCGCACCTCCCCAGCCATCTCTTCTTCCCCCTCTCTTTGACCTTAAACCACACACACACACACACACACACACACACACACACACACACACACACACACACACACAAATGAGGTTTAAAGTCAAAGAAAGGGAGAAGAAGAGATGGCCGGGGGAGGTGCGGGTGATACTACACGTGACCCCCAAACCCCGCCCCCTTGGGTGGGGCAGGGGGGCAACTTTTAAATCTTAAATGGAAACCCCTATTTTTTATTGCAGATTTGGATTCTCCATAAAAAAGTAATCAAGTTTTGTCTGAAACATATTTTAAACCATTGACAGATGGCGCTGAAATCGAGAAAAATTAAAACTGGGGAAGAACTCTGATTTATTTAGAATGATCCGAGGAAGACGCATCAAATTGATACAATATGTGCACCAATTCTTTAATTATGCCAAATTAAGCTTTTTTTTTTTTTTTAAAACAAAATGCATCCTACCCGCCACAGTTTTTGATGGAGGAAGATGGAATGATATTAAAATCTCATTACGGAACTCTTCACAATTGCATTACTCACCCAACTGTGGCACTACCGTGGCCAAACTGTGAACTACGGCTCAGTATAAAGGTCAGTGCAATGTGATCAGACGTCGGCTCACTTTCAGATTGTGAACCGTAAACACGGCTTACTATCCTCGTCCACAGATTGTTGATTTGATGTTACGTTTAGGTGAATGCCATAACAATTACGCTGCAGCTGCGCAATTGTATGTGGATAGTTTCCCAAACAGACGACATCCAAGCGAAAACATTATTCAAAATTGCACTCAACAAGCTTGAAATGGATACATGCACTGTTCACCTTGTCATCACGACTACAGTGAAAATGACGCTTGTACCCTTACCGTTCTCGCCTGTGTTCGACTGGATCCCAAAATGAGTAGTTGTGTGATTCAGAGACTAACTGGAATACCAAAAGCAACTGTTTCGAGGATTTTGAAGGCGCATAAATATCATGCGTATCATATCACACTGACACATGCATTAACGCCGAAAGATATGCAAATACGCATGCATTTCTGGCAATGGGCCTTGGAAATGATAAGAGGTGGCAATGATTTTTTTTAGATACATTATGTTCACCGATGTAGCCACATTAAAAAACAATGGCGAATTAAATCGTCATGACTGTCATTATTGGTCCCCTGTCAATCCACACTGGCACAGACCCGTTGACAATCAACACAAATGGTTGTTAATGGTCTGATTTGAAATTTTAAACGGTTTCTTGATAGGACCATATTTTTTTGACCCAAATGTTACTGGAGATCTTTCTTACAACTTCTCTGCGATGATTTGTTGGAGCGAATGGAAGATACTGATTTAGAAACTAGGAACGAATGTCGTTCAAACAGGATGAAGCAGCTCCTCATTATGCTAAAAATGTGCAGAACGTTTTAAATTTACAGTACCCTGGTCAGTGGATAGGACGCAGCAGACCAATTCAGTGGCCTCCACGTTCACCAGACCTAACATCTCTTGATTTTTTCTTGTGGGGTTATTTAAAAAATATTGTTTATGAAAGACAGCCCACAACCTGAAACGATATGGAGCAATGCATTCAAAGAGCGTTTGCAGCCATACCACAGGATGTGCTGCTCAAAACTGTGGACAACTTTCGCAGATGATTTACTTTATGCATTGAAGGAAATAGGGATAATTTTGAACAATTTCTTCGTGGCTAATTTCATTAATTAAGCACCCCAAATTGTGAGATGCAAGGGGACTCACACTAATGAAGCACCCCAACATGTGAGAGGCAAGGGGACTCACACTAAATTTTACTTTTTTTCTCGATTTCAGTGCCAGCTGTCAATGGCTAAAAAAATTTTTCAGACAACCCGGTCACACTGTGGACATTGTTACTCTCATAAAGAAATGTGGAAGGCATGCTAATTGTACAACAAGCTCCTTAATGTGTTGCCCTGCAAGTACAGAAATGCATTAAACCTGATTGTGGACTTTCTGAATATGTATTGTAGATTGTACTGTGATAGTGATTGTTAATAGTTACAAATTTGCAGCCTGAGAGATAAATACTACTGATTCCTAAAAAACAGTATACTGCCTTTTGTCCTGCAATATCCTGTGAGTGTCTATATGTACTACCTACACTGCGTAAAAGAACTGAAAGGTCACTTTTTCGCAACTCCAGCATTTTCCCCCGTTGGTATGCAGAAGTTTGAAATTTGATGTCACATTGGCACCAAATTTCACCATAATTCTGCCTAATGCCACCGTGTATGTGTCACACAATAGACTACCCTTACCACATCTCACCAATTCTCTTGGTGCCTCTGTGATGGACGTCTGAACTGTGGCACCCAGCATTACAATCCCCAGCATTGAAATCAGGCAGTTTTCTTTTGTGTGGCTGATGAAAATATTTCAGACACATTCCCACTCAGAAGAGATACAAAAAGGCCTAAGGAGTAGGCATAATGGGCGTCAATGAAACTACCTCTTCCCTTGGGGAGTATTCATTGAGACACATCATTGAGACACATTTTGTGGTCTAAAATCACAGTCTGCAGTGCAATGTGCAACAGAACGACATTCTTGACAACCTTTGACAGTGCTGACACCTCTCAGATGATTCAACCCTTCTTTAAGGACATTGAGGGGTTGTAACCCAAATTAATTTGATATGATCCATTTTGAATGTAGCATGACCACAAATTTTGCTCTGGTGTACAGTGTGAAACCACTAGGGACTATTCAGTGAAAACTAAACATGATCTGAAGCAGCAGGAGTGTTTGTGCTTTTTGTGCCCTCCTGTGGAATCATAATGGGGATCCTCAGTGCCACCCTTGACTGATACCTATGCACATGCAGGCACGCAACCCCTTCAAAATCATTCAAATTCTGCATGCCTGCAAAGAAACACCAGAGTAGCAGTGTAGTGCCACTCAAATGAATGGTGTCAAAGAGGATGCCTGTGCCGAGTCACCCAGGAATCAGTCAAAGGCTGTTTCTTTACAGATACATTTCTAAAGTGCTCAATACAGGTATGCAGCTGACACAGAATGTGTTGCCCCCACCCCATAATCACGCCACAAGAGGACTGTAAAATCATAAACATCCTTTGTTGAACCAGATCACGTTCAAATTTCGTCAAATGGTTTTGAACAATCCCTAGTGGTTTCACAGGCAGGATAAAGGGGAAATTCTTTACCTACTCCACAATTAATGCCCATGCACCAACAGAAGAATCTGAAGAAGAAGAGAAAGAAGTATTCTATGAATCTTTGGAAAGAGTATATGATGAGTGCCCAGGGCATGTTATTAAAATAATAGCTGGAGACCTAAACGCTCAGGTGGGGAAAGAACAGATTTATACACCAATAATTGGCCCCCACAGCAAACACGCAACAAGTAATGATAACGGAACAAGGCTTATACTGTTCACAGCATCTAGAAATACGGTAATAGGATCAACACTGTTCCCATAGAAAGAAATTCACAAGGGAACATGGAACTCACCGGATGGAAACACAGTAAATCAGATTGACCATGTGTTGATAGATCTGAGACACAAATCAGACCTATTGGACGTGAGGAGTCTCAGAGGCCCAAACATAGATACAGATCATTTTCTGGTATGGGCACGGGTGAGGGCAAGGATATCTAACGCAGCTCAAGGAGACCGACCCAGGGCACAGAAATATAATATAACAAATTTAGAATCAGTGGAAGTAAGAGAACAGTATCAGGAGAAGATAACTTGGATTTTGGAAAACACTGGAGAATATAACAATATTGAAGATCAGTGGGAAACGATAAAAACGATGGTGGAGACATTGGCAAGAGAGATACTTGGAATTGGGGCAAGACAAGTAAGACCATCATGGTTTGGTACTGAATGCAAAATAGTAAATGAAGAAAAGAACAAAGCATATAGCAGGATACTGTGGTCACACTGTACGAGGAGGATAGTAGAAGAATACAAAGAAAAACAGAGGATTGAAAAGAGGACCCACCAAAGAAAAAAGAGAGAATGGATGAAAGCAAGTGTCAAAGAAATGGAGCTCAAGAGATGCAAAAATGGAATAAGGAAATTCTATAGAGAGGTGAATGCGGCACGGAAGCCTTTTGGTAGCAAAACAAGCTTAATAAAAGATGAGACAGGGAATATAACAAGTGAAGAGAAGGGAATATGTGAAAGATGGCGCAGGTATTTTGATAGTCTCCTCAACCCTAGAATAACTATACCAGAGAACCCAACAGACACCAATGGGGAAGAGGATGCAGACAACAACACTACCCCACCGAATATAGAAGAAGAGAAAACTGCCATGAAGAAATTGAAAAACAACAAGGCGGCAGGGACAGATGGTATTCCAGCAGAACTGTTTAAGCAAGGAGGCAGAGAGCTGGAACAAAGCCTTCTGAAAATGGTCACCCGAATATGGGAAGAGGAGAAAATGCCCCAACAATGGAAAGAGGGTATCATATGTGCCATATATAAGAAAGGAGATAAGATGGAGTGTGGCAATTACAGAGGGATCACACTACTTAATTTGGGATATAAAATACTCTCTAATATGCTATTCGACAGAATACTCCCGATCATACAGAGGGAGACGGGGCTGTACCAATGCGGATTCCTTCCTGGGAAGTCAACTATAGATCAAATATTCACCTTAATACAAATCCTGGAAAAAACAAACGAATACGGAGTTGGCACGTATCACCTCTTTATAGATTTCAAAGCAGCTTATGATAGCATAAATAGAGAGCAGTTATATCAAGCTCTAGATGAACTGGGAATCTCTATAAAGTTGGTAAGGTCAGTGAGAATGACAATGAGCGAAACACAAGGTAGTGTAAGAATAGGAGGAATGATGTCCAACACATTGAGTATTAAAAATGGAGTGCGACAAGGGGATGCATTGGCATTCCTTCTCTTTAATGCCGCCCTGGAGAAGCTGATGAGAAACGCAAACCTTCTGAATAGGGAAACGATCTTCTATAAATCAGTGCAGATACTGGCCTACACAGATGACATAGATATAATAGCAAGAACCCAAAAAGCAATGGAAGAGACATTTACAGCTCTTGAACAGGCCAGTAGAAACATGGGGTTAATCATTAATGAACAAAAAACAAAATATATGGCAGCTGTAAAAGCACATAGAGAAAATATGCCAAATGAAATAACAATGGGCAATTATACATTTGAGAGAGTTGAACATTTCAAGTATCTGGGCTCGACAGTTACACATCTAAATGATACCTCCTTTGAAATTAAGCAGAGATTAATACTGGCCAACAGAGCCTATTTTGCCCTAACAAGACTTCTATCCTCAAGGCTCCCGACTCGTGCCACGAAATTAACTATGTATTAATCACTTATATAACCAGCGCTTACATATGCCTCTGAAGCCTGGACATTAACAACTAAAGATATTGAAACACTGGATGCATTTGAAAGAAAGGTACTTAGATGAATTATCGGCCCAATCTGTGAAAGAGGAAGGTGGAGGAGGGGATACAACCATGAGTTGTATACAATATACAAAGACCAACCCATCAGAAGGATAGTGAAATCATCCAGACTGAGATGGGCGGGACATGTGGTTCGCATGAATGATACAGAAGTACCAAAAAGGATATTACAAGGAAAGCCAGGAGGGCAGAAAGGACGTGGTTGACCACGAGCCAGATGGGAAGATGGAGTAATCGAAGATCTTAGGAAGATGGGCTATAGAAACTGGACAGTATTGGCAAAGGACCAAGAGAGATGGAAGAAAATTGTAGAAGAGGCCAAGGCTCATCATGAGCTGTAGAGCCAAGAAAGAAGAAGACTATACAGGTATGCAAGGTGGCACAGAATGCGTTGCCCCCACCCCATAATCACACCACAGGAGGACTGTAAAATCATAAACATCCTTTGTTGAACCAGATCATGTTTAAATTTCGTCAAATGGTTTTGAACAATCCCTAGTGGTTTCACCCTGTACATCAGAAAAAAAATTGAAGTCACAATACACTCCAAAGGGGTCACATCACATTAAATGGGGTTGAAACTTTACTATGTACTTAGAGAAGGGCTGAACATCCAGGGGTCACAGCACTGTCCAAGGTTGTCAAGAACATCATTCTGTTGCACATCGCCTTGAAAACCATCAGTTTTGACAGTGAAGTGTGTGTCCATGAATGTCCTATGCGAAATGGAGGTTTCACTGACATCCATTATGACACCTCCTGAGGTCTTTTTGTGTCGATTGAAATGTTTTCCTTAGTCACCCATAAGAGAACTGTGTGATTTCAACACTGAGTGCCACAGTTCTAACCTCCATCATGAAGGCATCAAGAGAAGTGGGGTGAGATGTGGGTAGAGGAAGGTGTGACATATCCACAGTGGCATTTGGCAGAATTGCGGTGAAATTTGGTGCCAAATGTGACATCATTAACCCACAATACACCTCACATGAACTGCTGAGGACTGGCCTTTTTCCCTGGATGTCTCGACACGCTGTTTCAAGTGTTGTTTAGCCCAAGTATGACATTACAAGGTGCTACACTTTTGTACCATTATGCAGGAAGGTTGTAGGCACCTTTTAGTCAAATTTCAAACTTCTGGGTCCCAACAGGGGAAAATGATGTGGTTTCAATCAAATGACCCTTTAATTCTTTTGTGCAGTTATATCTTGATGACAAATTATTATCACTTACACACGAATAAACACAGTGTCACTGTATATAAATCAAGATATAAAACAATAACTAATGAGGAGTGACTTTGTGTACCAACGCTTAACTATTAATTTTCATTTTTTACATATCTGTCTTTCACTAGCCGGCCGGGGTGGCCGAGCGGTTCTAGGGGCTACAGTCTGGAACCGCGAGACCGCTACGGTCGCAGGTTCGAATGCTGCCTCGGGCATGGATGTGTGTGATGTCCTTAGGTTAGTTAGGTTTAAGTAGTTCTAAGTTCTAGGGGACTGATGACCTCTGAAGTTAAGTCCCATAGTGCTCAGAGCCATTTGAACCATTTTTTGTCTTTTACTTCTGTTCCCTCATATTTATTGCATTTAAAACATTTAAAATTTCTATTGATCATGCTGTATCCAAATATAGTAATCTAATAATGGCTGTACATCACACCCCATAAAGCTGTTGCTTTCAGTGAAGTACACAGTATCTAACACTTATGGACTTTTATTTTGTGAATATTATCACCTTAGTTTTCCTGGATGATTTTTTAAAATGTACTCAGAACAATTATCTTGTACAAATGCAGTATGGATTTTCCACTTTGCAATGGTGTTTTGCTGTTTTGAATTTTGTAGGCAGATTAAACCTCTGTTGACAGATTGCTGTCAACTGTAATGGCCACTTTTGCTTCACAGTCCATATAACCTGGATCCCCCCCATAACTTCACTGATTTACATAAGTGGGAATTGTACTTAAAACATATTCTTTGGTGCCAGAATCCTTCTGCTCCAAATCTCCACTAGACCCTGTTCCACACTCACTTCCATGCCTGTCCCCATGCCTCCCACTGCCATCAATCTCCACAGTCTCCCTCCCACTCTGTCATCATGTGCTACATGCAACTTCACCTGCCAGCACCAGAGTGAGCTCACCAGTGCCACATCACTGTCCATCCCTGCCAGTTACCTGTCTCTTTTCCCCTCATCCTCCCCACCTCCTTGCTCACTGCACCTACAACACCCAACACGACCCCTCATCCCAATTCAGCTACTGCCCCAGGACACGATAGCTGTGTGTATGTGTATGTGCGTGTGCGTGTGAGAGCGAGTGTTTATTGTTGCCTGAAAAATCAACAATGTTTTCAGCCTCACCATTTATGTGCTCATTGACCCCTTGATGTGTCACCTATATGGCAAATAACTGTCATGTTTCAAAGTTCTTTTCTTTAGTATCCTCAGTAGTGAGTTTCTCGCTTTGTTTTGTGCTGTCTCGTATGAATAATTGTATCATGTCCTTTTAATATTAATGATCAAAATCACTTGCAGTCCTTAGCCTACAACTGTACATCAATATTTTTATATATAAAAACACCTGCCACTTTCCTCTCTGTACGTAATCCCTTTCGGATAGAAGGCATATGAAATGCTTAGTGCAACTGTCCAGTAAGAGAAACTTTCTAGATTCTTCAGGAATTTATTATTGTAAACCTTTATAAGCAGTTTCCTCTTTCTCATACCCTGCAAAAGTAACGCTATACAGCCATCATTGATAATAATCAACTGAAATATTTTACCGAGAAGAATAAAATACTGTAATAATAATAATAGGCATAAATACCATAAATAAATGTATATTTGATAACAGAATATGCAATCACATCTTGTTTGCAAGCAAATAAGCCATGCAAAAGAATAAGCACGAACACCCTGTGTAACAGTGACCAACATGTAATTAATTACCTTATTGGCTCTACTATTCCCTGCTGTGCTTTGCCGAGGCCGCCACCTGTCCAGCCCATATTTGCCATCATTCTCAAAGCTACACCCCCAACAGCAGGTGTAACAGGTCCTCTATTCTGTGGTTCTTCTACCTCCGAAACTTCTGGTTCACCAAAGTTTCTCCCAACAACTTGGTCGTAACGCCGACGTTTTATCTGAAAATATTTATGTTTTTCAATATGTAGACTTGTTTCAAAAGCTACTCGAGACCGTACCACAGATAAATCACATTTCACAGCACCTTCACTTCAAAGCCTCTCAAAATAGACCACAAGTGGTGCTGAAAAGCTAACAGTGATTCACCATTAGATACTGAAAACAACAAAGGAGGGAAATACTCTCCTCATAATAATAATAATAATAATAATAATAATAACAACAACAACAACAATTTGTTGCAGAATATAACTTTCATTGCTAGAAATTTACCTCAGAATGCATACAAAGCAGAAAAAGTTGCAGTTGAAATAAACAGAGATAACAGATAAACAAATTAACACATTTGCAAGGAATAAAATAAAACATTAATAAATTTGTGAAAAAGCACAAAAATACCAAGAAAGGATTTTCTACTTTCTAAACCACTGGCCATTAAAATGACAACTCCAGGAAGGATAGAAAATACCAAAAATTTATGTATTGTCTGTATACAGTATAGCAAGAATATACATGAGATTTGGTGGTACACAGTCTGAAAAATTTTGTACACATAACTACAATGTCTTGCAGAAATGAGGGCTGGGCATTGTGTTACAGTGAACTCGGATGACAGATACAAGTCTCTCGTTCCAGGCTGATGCCACTCTATGACAGAATTTGTCAATCCCAGGGCTCACAAGTGGTGGCATGCCAATCTCTCGGCAAACCGAGACAGGGCTTTTCGACAGGAGACCTAGAAAGTGGTGCACAGCCACCAACCTTGAACACATCATGCATAATGCTGGCTTATTAGCTGTGTCAACTGGATGTGATCACGCCGTGTACCTGATGGTTCCTTGTACCATGATGCTAGCTGCTGGGACCATACGATGATGGCAAATACAATGTGGTAATGTTCATTCTCCTCAGAGCCTCCACACATGGATAAGTCTGCCCTGTTGCCAAACACAGAAGTAAGACTCATCCGAAAAGATTATGCCGTGTCACTCCTGTATCCTGTATCATTGGCACATGCACCACTGTTGGTACACCTCTCTCTGCTCCGTGGCAAAAAAGCCGCTACTGTGATTGCTGTG
Organism: Schistocerca americana; assembly: GCF_021461395.2. Lineage (NCBI taxonomy): Eukaryota > Metazoa > Arthropoda > Insecta > Orthoptera > Acrididae > Schistocerca > Schistocerca americana. The sequence continues at coordinate 620,937,961 of NC_060130.1, forward strand.
CTGACTTTCCGTGGTGCTGCAGACTTTGTCTTAGTGTCTATGTGGATATTTGCTTTGCTGCAAATGAGTCAATTTCCCCAACTCACAGTACGTGATGAGGCTGTACCATCCCACATGGCTGGCCGAAAAATGAGTCTTGTTTCTCAGGTGGTCAATGTGTTATATCCTACATGGCGGCAAATATGGCTCTCTCTGACTCGTCAATTCAGATTTACATGAGAGCATCAGGGTCACAACAGACGTGAGTGGTGTCATTGGGGAACAATAAACTGCAGTCTCAATAGGCCAAAATTCTGTCACTGGCGAATTATGACATGTGCTCTCTTTGTTACACAAGTCATAACATAAACTTCTGACAAACAACTAACATTCACATGTGATTCTCGAATGAGAAATCTGCTGTATAATCTCAACTTATGCACTGATTGTGGATGGCATTACTCCTATTGACTCCGTGCAGTTGTGTTGAAATGCTTGGACATTTACATATTCAAACATGTAGTACGATCCTTGCCAATTTGACTTTTGTTGTGCTGTCTTCACAGTGTTCAATTTTAAGGACCAGCAGTGTAGATAGCAATAAACAAGCAGGGCGGAAATCAGAAGCAAGCATCTTTACCTTAATTGTAAAGCATTGTTCCTGAAGCTTTTCCAGAGCTTTTAAGTAAGTCCTCTCTCGGGCTTTCTTTCTCACCGCATCTGCTTCCACAGATAGCTCTTTCCCTCGAATGTAAACTTTAAAAAGCCTGTTGATATGAAAGTCAACACAATTATAATATAAATGCGTTAAGTTCAATTGTAGAAAAAAAATGTAGGATTCAGAAAATGACTTTTGATAATAATAAAAATAACAGTGAAATATGAGTATTAAGCATATTTCAGGCACAAGCGAACTGTCTACTTGCCAGACACCACAGCTGAAATAACTGTAGGAAAGGTGACACACAAATTATTAAAAAACGTGAATGTTTCCAGCTTTCAATAATATTTAAATTAATTTTCTTAAAAGAGATAAAGGAAGTCAATGTCTGGCCCGCATCAGATGAGATTCTACGTGCACAGAAGGATATGGAAGTAGCAATGACTAATAATGAGCTGTCAGAAACTGAAATAGCACAGGTGAGAGGTATAAATAAAAGCAGAAGGTAGGTGAGGAAAAACATTAGCACCAAATTTTACAGTTCTGAAAGTTTAAGATTCAACCAAGTTTCCCAGTTTGCTTGTTCATGATCCACACTTCAGTTTTTTGGGCTTAATAAAACTATATATGAAGGGTTTATTTCAATAGTGGTACAAGTCCATTCTTGTTCATTCTGAGATACAGAGTCCTAAGGTTAAATGAGTGCTGAAAAATCTGCAGTTGCGATACCAGAAATATTCCAGTATATATACTGGTATCTCAGCTGCAGATTTTTCAGCGCTCATTTACCTTTAGGACTCTGTATCTCAGAATGAACAAAAATGGACTTGTACCACTATTGAAATAAGCTCTTCATATGTTACCATATAAAATTAAGTGCATCAAAAGTTCTCATAGGCAGCTTTATGGACGAGAAAATGCCCACTCATCAGATGTTACGGGAGGATGTTGGCCAAGGGAAGGAAGGTATTAATTTTGGCAACATTTATAACAAGTACATTGTCAAAATAACAAAGAGGAGCCTTTTGCACTTCTGGCAGATCAAGTAACACATTTTATCAAAAACACAAAAATCATAAGCAGACAACACAATGTTTTGAAGTATTTGTCAGATAACTGTGAAAAAATGATAAATGCAGGGGTCAGAAAGTCAATTTTATCATGCTTTGGATGCTTTAGTAAAATTTTATCAAGGCCCAGAGAAAAAAGAAAAATTCAAATTTAGCTCAATTTCCATTTATATAAAAAAAAAAAAGCTTTGGTCTACTTATTAGAAATCCATATTATAGGTAGCAAAAGGTTTTTAATTTTTATTTTTACTCTTAAAAATAGTGTAAGATAGACAAGTTTACAAATGGACAAGTGAAATTACATTTGCAGCCTTGAACCAATCTTTTGTAGTTCGGTTCTCGCAGGGAAAAATTCACGTGAAAAGTTTCTGCAGGTGGGCATCCATCCATTACCCTTGAACAATATTTGGTTTTCAAATAATTATTTTTGAGAAAGATGTTTGACAGAAGTTGTGTGGAAGTAAACATAGAAGCCATGCAAATAGGATTTTTTTAAAGCAATTTGCATACTTTTCCAAATCATATTTACCACAAAATTATTCAGTGGCTGGAGTTTTGTAAGTCTGCAAGGACTTCTTGTAAATCAATTACTTCCATATGAAGTGAAGATTTTGGAAGATTAGATACCTTTACAGCCACATCTGCCAAGTCTGTCACTGGAGAAATTCATATGGTAACAGTTTCCCTATTTCTGCAAAGTTTCGGAATCTTTCTGCAAATTCCTTGGCAAGATCTGATACAAAACTTCAAAACACTGCTGTATATATTTCAGAATTATATTTTTTTATATTCATATTATTAGAAAATGAACAAATTTTTGATTTCTAATACCTTTCTCACATATATCAAGCTTGTGAAGGAAAGCAGACATTTTTTACATCATATTAACTCAGTGTTGAGTGCACGTAAATATTTGATAATGTCTTTCAGGTAAGCCACAGCTAGCATACTGCACATATCTGCTGGGAATTGCAAGTTGCTTTCTGTGTCTCCAAGTTTTCCAAGAAAGAGGTTACTTTTTTTATCTGCTCTTTTCTTAGCCAACAAACACGGTTATGTTACAGAACGTCACAATATTCCGAATCACATTCAGACAGAATCTCCTTGAACTGCCTGTGCTGAAGGGTAGAACAATACCTCATGAAACTGATTAACTTGACTAAGTTGTACATTATATCATTCAGTGTAGTGCACAAATGGTTGTCTGGTGAATTATGCACCAATAATAAATTAATTCAGATTCTTATCGCTGATAATCCTTACACAGCTCTTTTCTGTGCCCCGCATTGTACAAGCCCAGTCCATTGAAAGGGGAAATCATTTCACCATAATTAATGTCTGATTATGAAGTCAGGGAAAGCCTGCAACAAATCATCTCTACAAGTCTTGTCTTTAAATGGCTATGATGCTAGCAATTCATCCCATAATACTGTTATTCCTTTTCACCATTTAAAAGGAAACAACTCACACAGGAACCAACATTAGTTCATCATCAACAATGTCACATGATTTGTCAAGGGCAGTAGGGTAGCAAGGTATCTTCTGTAAAAGCCCGAGCAGGCTTCTTTTGTTATCAGCCGCCAAAATTTCTGTTTTCTTGTATTGCTTCTTGCAAATAATCGAATACCCTGAATAGTGGTAACAATATCCTCCTCCTCTTCTAGAAGTGTTGTGGCCACTACGAACATACATTCTTTTACTATCTAGGACTCTGAATATGGCTTCTGGTTCTTATTAAACCTCCAGCACACACACACAAAAAATTGCTTCTCCTAATTTTTCTTGCTCGCTTATACACAGAGCAAGTATGATTGTGTTTTTCTTTTCTTTTCTTTTTTTTCCCTTTTTGTTTGTATGAGCTAAAATATGTCTGAAGTTTATCTCGACATGATGCACTGGCAAAAGCTTCTATGGAACTGCTGATGAGTTGTTAGCTGTTTCGTAGTGTCGCTTTGAATTAGCACGTTCAACAACAACAACCGCTTTGTTGCATGTGAGGTTAACTGGGATGGCTTCAGCCCTATCAGGTAGTGTAAAACAATACTGTTTGGTCCACTCAGTTAGAAACAGTGTGTTTTCACTGCCAACTTTGCACTTTTTAGGATCAATATTAAATGATGCACAAAATGTCACTATCATGCATCAATAAACAACACAAATAAATTAACAGTTGTGTAGCATGAGATCGCAACAATGAAAGCTGGTCTGCTACCACCCGCACTATAATCCATACTTTCATCAACTAAGGGTCGAAACACATCTGGTGGAGAGCACAGCAGCATTGCTTTTACTGCCAAATAAATTTCAACATTGCTGATGTTGAAATAAAGTAAAAAATACACAAACTTAACCCTAGTCTCTGAGAGCATCAAAGTAGACTCTTGTGCATGTGAGTGCAGATGGTTACTAGAATGAATTTTATTTATTTCTGATTTTATTTTAACATCAGCAACGTTGGACTTTATCTGTGATGTGAATCTGAATGGGTGTGTGTGCTCGAGCATCTGCACCCCTCTAAGAAACCAGCTTGAGCATGCTGTGCTCTGCTCTCCAATCTAAGCCAACATTGTCTGACTATTTGTTGGATGGCTACTTGACCTGGCAGTGCTGTGAAGTTTTGGCTTAATATTGGCGTGTTAATATAGGACAGAGTTACGAATCCAGTTTAAAAAGTTCTTATATCTGCTCAGTTGTGCTATTATCACTGTGGAAGGACTTAGTGGCACACAAAGAGTGAGACAACTGTCTCTTGAATTTAAACTGAATTAGAAATTAAAAGTTTGAAAAAGTTTTTGTCAGTCCAGTTTTCAACCTTCTATGTACGGAACAAACCATGGTCATCCAGTTGCCAACCATTGCTGTGTCATATTATCAGTTTTTCCAACTACATTTTATTTTTATCATGCTAATGGGAGATGGATGAGTGACTTGACACTACCAGTCGCAACAGATGCTGATATATATTATTGCTACATTGACTAATTTTGTCTCTGTTCCCATAAACACTTTGCCAAAGACCACATTAAAAACTGTTGCTACCAAGGCAACACTGAACAAAGCTCAAAGAGGGTAACGTACATCTGAATATACTAGTTTCTTATAACCTCTGTTTAAGAGCTGAAGTAGTGACCTACTACCCATTCACAATATGATTAATTCCCATATAGTTATCCACAATAATGGAAGTTTCTCATATAACATACACCATCCAGAAAAATCTGTGACGGACTTTATTCCTGACATATAAACAACACTAGTGCAATAACTATGGTGGCAGTTTAAAGTAACAACTGTAAACAACAAATGTGCATTTGACCATTCACTCATGAGCAGGCAGTGTTATGTAATGGACATACGGCATCAGGCACTTTACTGTCATTGTGTCACAAATTGCAATGGCGCAAAAAAAGGGGACATCTCTAAATTAAATGTTCAAGATATCATCTAGAATGTTTAGAAAAAGAGAAAAAGTGTGCAAAATTTGTCCCACACACCTTGACTTCTGAACAGAAACCAAACATGGAGATGCCTGTTGTGACTTGATTGAAACGAAAACCATGAACAATTCTTTTCTGTAAAAAGTCATCACAAATGATGAGATATGGTGTTATCAATATGATCCTACCACAAAATGCCAAAATGCAGAGTGGGTACCTGAAGGTTCAACAAGACCAATGAAGGTGCAACTGTGATGCAGGAGTTGAGCAACATCCATAAGAAGGACTTTTCTGAAAGTTTCACATGTCGTATCAACATGCTGTACAATATACTCAAATGTACGTGTGTGTGTGTGTGTGTGTGTGTGTGTGTGTGAGAGGGGGGGGGGGGAGGGGGGGGGTGTCTATGTACAATACTTGAAGCATTAAAACCACCATCCTAACTTTTCTCTGTTTTTTACTAATTCACTCTCCAAACTTTTTAAAAGTTTAAACAGCTTCGTTATAACACCGTATGTAGACTTTAATTTCACCAACAATAAAAACATGGCAGCAACTTTCAACACTATTTTATACTATCTTAAGTATACAAATCAATTTTGATTCCCCAAAATACCATACTGACACAAAGTTAAACTGACTGTACTTTACTTTACGATGCCAAAATTACATTAATAGTCCGCCGCTACATATCTGGACCAGTATTTTATTCTTGGAAGCAGTTTCACCAATTTCTTTAAAATATATGTGAACAGTGCAAATTATATTCCATGTGTTTGTACATTGTGCATTATACATGGAAACACAGGTATAGTGATTAAGTATATGCAAAGATGTAAAAGCCATATCAACTGTTATTAATGTGGCATGTGCATCAAGTAGCCACAAAACACACTGCAACACACTTCCATGCAACAGTTACTGGTGTGTGCCCTCCGCTACACACCGTTGGTGGCTTGCGGAGTATAAATGTAGATGTAGATGTGTTTTTTAGCAAAGTGATTGTCATAAGCAAGGAGGGAAATAAATAATGATCTTAGGTCTCTTGAACTACTGTTGACATAAATAAACAAAAAAATTACTTCTCCAGCCTAAATTGAAATTAAAATAAAAAACAACAATATACAGATGTCCCAGAAGGAATAGTTAATATTTGCTTTGGACGACTCTTTCTGCCATATCCCTGGATACTGACAATTCCTTCTGGGACACACTGTATTGAGGCTCCTTGTGCATGAAAGAGTGATTGTGGAAAAAAAGGTAACAAATTAGCTAACATTGTAACACTATAAGAACACATACACAGTGACACAACAGTCATCTGGGCAGGGGGGGGCGGGGGAGAGATAGGAAAGAGGGGAATGGGGAGGGGGAGGGAGGGAGGGAGGGAGGGAGGGAGGGAGGGAGGGAGGGGGAGAGAGAGAGAGAGAGAGAGAGAGAGAGAGGAGAGAGAGAGAGAGAGAGAGAGAGAGAAAGAGAGAGAGAGAGAGAGAGAGAAAGAGAGAGAGAGAGAGAGAGAGAAGGGGGTGAGGGGGGATAATAGGAGATGGAATTTCAAATGAAGGAAATATGGGGTGTAGCTTTCAGAACTGTAGACATATGCTTACCTTACAGAAATGGTTAATTTGCAAATTAGGAGACTTTATTTAATATACTTAAACAAAACTGGATAACAGAAAGAGAATGGTCATTTAAGAACACATTAATCATCCTCACAAATTAATTTATAACTGGACTGGGTAAAGGTAACAAGCAATGGGCAAAAGAGGAACAGCTCATCAACTTCTACATTTGAGCAACCAACTTCTACATTTGAGCTATCAACACTGAATTAATTTGGCTTGCTACCTGAAGTAGGAGGGGAAGAGCCTCATAGAGCTGTAGGTTACAGTAGGGCGCAGCAGGCTTCTAGCCAAGAAACTCAGCATAGTGTCAGTACCAAAAGAGAGTAGGAAGATAAGAGTCTTGCTACTAGGTAGTAGCCATGGGAGGGGTTGTAGGCCAGATGGTGCAGGAAAAGTTAGGAGCACGGTTACTAGGTCACAAGTATTGTAAAGCCAAGTGCTAACCTTAGCCAGGTGACATAGGACACATCAAAATTGTGCAAAGGTTTTGGCAAAGAAGGTCATGTTATTAGAGTAGGTGCAGTAGTACACACCCTGGCTAATAACAGTAATTACAGCATTAAGGGTGACTTGGATAAAATAGGAGTAGCAATTACACACACAAATGTGAGTTTCATGGAGATCCTGCAGCTCCATGACCAGTGATGGGTTGATACTGGTGTAGGTCGTGTTAACTCTGAGTTGAGCATGTTATTGCTGACTGAAATGAATTCTCATATGAGTGCAGTGCCCATTACTACAATTGGGAGGTGGGGTTATACTAGACATGGCCCTCACCTGAATAGGAAAAATACATTGGCTGAACTTCTTGCAGGAAATGTACGGGAGGGGGGGCACAATCACACAATGCAAGGTCCCTGTGGTTACTGGTGTCAGAGGGCACATTTTTTACAGTTAGAATCAAGTTTCAGGCACCCTGTTTTGAAAGAAGTCGCTATAACAGGAGAGCCCCACAAGAATGCACAGAAAAGGAAGGTTAGCTTATTCCACCAAAATATTAGAGGATTGAGTACTAAGGTGGAAGAGCTTCTTGCCTCCTTGCAAAATTTAGAAGAAAAGATAGACATCCCATGCCTGTTTGAGCACCACATAACCATGGGGTTACATAAGTTACATATAAAAGATTACAGTCTAGCAGTTTACTCATGCAGAACTAATAAGGGAAAAAGAGGAGTTGTTGCATATATTAAGACAGAACACAAGTTCAAAAGCACTGATGCAAGCAGATTTTGTAGTGATCAGCACACAGAAGTGTGTGCTTGTGAATTAATGCTGAAAAACAGTTCACTTTTAATTGTAACAGTATATAGATCCCCACTGGGAAATTTTGAATTATTTATGAGGAACATGGATTCCTTACTGCGCTGTCTGTCAGATATCAGCAAGCAGTTTTTCTATAGGATTCTGATAGGAAAAATGATCTGGAAACCTTATTTGGATCTTACAATTTGCTCTCAGTAGTTAACTTTCCAACACGGATGGATAAAGGCAGTAGGTCCCTAATTGATAATGTTTTCTTTGATGAGGCACAAAGCAAGAAAATCACCGTTTACCCAGAAACAAATTCTGTCTCTGATCATGATGCACAGTTAATCAGGATAAATGACATATTGCCTTACAGTGTGGATATACCTCAGTGGAAGTCATTCAGAATCATTAATGACTACAGGGCAAATGTTTTTAAGAGTAGTTTACATGAAACAACCTGGGATGAAATTTTAAAAGAACTAAATGCCAATATAAAATTTAATGTATTCAATGATAAATTCACATCAGTATTAGAAAATAGCTTTCCATATAAGCTAATCAGAAGGGACATTAAACATCCATGTAAAAACCCACGGATCACTAAGGGATCTTGTGAAAGGAAAAGGGAAATTTATCTTTTGGCAAGAACAAGTAGAGACCCTGCAGTAGTTGCACACTACAAAAACTACTCAAAATTACTAAGAAAGGTTGTTAAAAAATCAAGGAACATGCAATTTATGTCAGAAATCAGTACATCTGACAACAGAGTTAAGGCAATATGGAATATAGTGAAGCAAGAGACAGGACAACCAACCACAGAAGAGTATAACATTACTACTGAATTGAATGGAAGGGCTATAAATGACAAGTCACAGGTAGCAAATGTATTTAATAATCATTTCTTAAACATAGTATAAAGCATAGGGACCAACAGTTCTAGAGAGATCACAGCAATATGTTGAAGAAGTAACTCTCTTAAAATTACATCATATGAATGTACCATCAACTTATACTTCTGAAATTAAGAGGGTCATACATTCTCTCAAGAATAAAACCTCTTCTGGTTTTGATGGTGTTTTCAATAGAGCACTAAAGATATGTTCCATACAATACGTCCAATATTGTCCGAAATATATAATGCATCACTAACTCAAGGTATTTTTCCAGAGAGACTAAAATATGCTGTTGTTAAACCCCTCTTTAAGAAAGGTGATAACAGATGTCAGTAACTACTGGCCTATTTCATTGCTGACATCATTTTCCAAATTTTTTGAGAAGGTGATGTATTCGAGAATAGTATCTCACTTTGGCAACAATAATATCTTCAGCAAATCACAGTTTGGGTTTCAGAACGGTCGCTCTATTGAGAATGCCATTTTCATGATCACACACCAGATATTACGAGGGTAATCCCGAAAGTAAGGTCTCCTATTTTTTTTATAAGTACATAGACCTGCTTATTTCTACAATGAAATCACGATTTTTATGATGAGGTGAAAGAAGAGGTTCATAACTTTCTGAACAGCATGGCAGTAAGCTGGTATGACATGGGCATACAAAAACTGCCACAGCGTCTACAAAAATGCATTGACAGAAATGGTGATTATGTCAAAAAATAGCTAAATCTTCAAGCTGTAAATTCATGTAAACCAATGTAGAAATAAACAGGTCTATGTACTTATAAACAAATAGGAGACCTTACTTTTGGGATTACCCTCGTACAAGCATTAAATAACAAAATAGCACTGGTAGGTATTTTCTGTGACCTATCCAAGGCATTTGATTGTGTGAATCATAGTATACTCCTAGATAAATTGAAGTTTTACAGGATTTATGGTGTAGCCAAACAATGGATTATGTCACATCTAACCAAAAGAATGCAAAAAGTTGTACTTAGTAGTAATTGAACCAACAGAGTCCAGGGACATAATTCTGACTTGGGAGAAATCATGTATAGTGTTCCTCAAGGCTCAGTCTTAGGTCCACTACTGTTTCTCATATATGTAAATGACCTACTGTCTAATGTACAACAAGCAGAATTAGTTCTTTTTGCAGATGACACCAGTATACATACAGAAATGGAAGAAATGGTGAACAAAGTTCTCAAAAGCATCATTGACTGGTTTTCTGCGAATCGTCTCATCCTGAATTTCATAAAGACACATCATATTCAGTTCTGCGCCTCTACAGGTACTGCACCAGTGACAAGTGTAACACATGGTGATGAAATAACACATAGGGCGGAAATTTCAAAATTTTTAAGTGTCCATATTGACGAGAACCTCAGTTGGAATTTTTTTTTTTTTTTTTTGGGAACTCCTAAAACAACTCAGTTCACCCACATTTGCACTTAGAATTATAGCAAATTTTGGGGAGAGAGAAATAAGTAAGTTGACATATTTTGCCTATTTTTATTCAGTAATGTCATATGGAATAATGTTCTGGGGTAACTCATCTTTATGAAAGGTCTTCATTGCCCAAAAATGTGCTCGCCCACGATCATACTGTGGACATCTGTTTAAGGAGTTGGGCATTCTGACTGCTGCTTCACAGTATATTTATTACCTCATGAAGTTTGTTGTAAATAATTCACTACAGTTCAAAAGGAACAATGAGGTACATAATTACGGCACTAGAAGAAAAAATGACATTCATTACTCAACATTAAGGTTGTCTTTAGCACAGAGAGGGGTGCACAACACTGCAACAAAAATTTTTGACCACTTACCCAGTGATATAAAATGTCTAAAAGACAACAAGGTAAAATTTGACAATAAATTGAAAAAGTTTCTCCTTGACAACACCTTCTATTCTGTAGAAGAATTTTTATGTTTTTAATGTGTAAAAGTTGGTGGGTAGGAACTGCTAACTCAATCTGTAAATATCGTTTCCATTTCAAGGAAAAAAAACAATAATTATATGGTGATGTTTAGAGTACAAATAGATGTACAAATTAATTTGCGATATTAATACAAAATGACTCGATCCACATCATGACAATTTATCGTGCAAAATGATCCATGGAACATGAAAATAACTAATTTACTAAAATTATTTCACAAGTTATTCCAAAACACATGTAACATTACTTTACAGCTGCAGTAGTAACAGTGCTGGATATGCAATAGCAGTAAGCAGTGTGTGTGCCCCACACACACACACACACACACACACACACACACACACAGAGAGAGAGAGAGAGAGAGAGAGAGAGAGAGAGAGAGAGAGCGAGAGAGAGAGCGCACTTTAATTGTCATTAAAGAGTACTTACGATATGATTATGGTTTGCCCGCACTCCACAATAGTATGTTTTTTTTCCTGAACAGTAAGCTTGGCACGGCACAAACTTGCTGAACGTTCTATGATTTGCTGTGGAACTACGTGTGTATCAGCATCTTCAATGAGCACCAGATATCCAAAGCTTGTCCAGCATTCTCTTGGTATATCAGTTGATCTCAGATCTCGAGATACATACATCTGACCTTTAACTTTTTTCACTTTTTTTAGTTTTTGTCTTCTTCTTCTTTTCATATTATTATTTCCTTGTTCAGTGTAAAATTCTTCTTCCGACTGGAACAACACAATCTCGCGGTAACAACTTTTCTTTCCTCTTGTCTGATATATACTAGCCATAAGGAGTAGTTTAACTGCAGTTTCTAAACATCAATAATTTATATGGAATAATATTCATATAATTAATGCACTTTGAAGGATGCATTTTGGAAGAGTAAGTATTTCAAAATTTGTGATTTATAAAGCTCAATAAAATTAAATTGCAATGCTAGATTAAAAACACACAATTTCCTGATATTTTAGACATTTCTGAAATTTCCTGAGATTACCCTGATTTTTCCATGTAAAATGTAATTCCCTGAGATTCCAGGTTTTCCAGAAAAATCACCACCCTCTTTTTACATAGTTTACACATAAGAAGCAAGCTAGTTAGTACTAAGAATCTGCCTATATGCCTTTTTTATTGTAAAAGAAAAGATGGTTAAAGTATAACATCCAATAGATGGTAAGGCCATTAGAGATAAAGCCCTAGTTCATTTGATCAAGGATGGGAAACTTTATTGGAAGAACTGTTTTAGGATTCTAATGCATAACTACCCATTACAAATTCCAGCAGCAGCCCTAATAATGACCACATTTCAGAACCACATATGAAGCGGTGCTGGAAGTATCAAAACACCTACAAAAATAGCAAAGGAGTGGGGAGTGATGTAATTCCAGCTGAGATACTAAAATATGGAGGAGAAGCACTGCACTCATGCTTTTTTTCCTCCCTTTTCCCCACTTGATACAGGTAATCTGTAAAACTGAGACCATACCAACAGAACGGTAAGAAGCATTAATAGTCCCTTTACATAAAAAAGGAAACTTCAGAAATTATAGGGGAATATCACTAGTTAACACAAACTATAAGATTTTATCTTTTTTATTGCTAAACCACTTGAAACCATAGGCATAAAATATAACTGCAGATTATCAAAATGGCTTTTGCAGAAATGGATCCACTATTGATGGTCCAAATGGCTCTGAGCACTATGGAACTTTACTTCTGAGGTCATCAGTCCCCTAGAACTTCGAAATACTTAAACCTAACTAACCTACGGACATCACACACATCCATGCCTGAGGCAGGATTCGAACCTGCAACCGTAGTGGAAGCGCGGTTCCAGACTGTAGCGCTTAGAACCGCCACTTCGGCCAGCGATCCACTACTGACAATATATTTGCAATCAAAACAATAAATGAAAGACTATGGGAATGTAAACAAAAAATATATTAATTTTCCCACCATTTTATAAAAAGCTTATGACTCCATTCACAGGAAAGCCTGCTGAATGTAATGACGGACTTGGGATTTCCAATTAAACTCGTGTAATTACCTAAAAAAAAAAAAAAAAAAAAAAAAAAAAAAAAAAAAAAAAAAAAAAAAAAAATAAATAAATTTTGTGCATAGATGATAATATAAGTAGGGTTTTGTGAAATGGAATAAAATCTGACCATTCAAAAATTAAAACTGGACTAATCACAGGGAGATCCTCTACCCCTTCCTCTCTTTAATGTAGCCTGGGAGAGAGTTGTGAGGAAAGAGGAAATTCAAACTACCACTTGCTGGGATACGCCAAAGAAATAAAGTTGACATTTTAGTGTATGTAGATGACGTAGCGCTCATTGGAAAAGTGAAGTAGAGATCAGACAATTATTCGTGGAGGTCTTAGAAGAACCATCTAAACTTGGTCTAAAAGTAAATGATCAGAAAACGAAATACATGGTAGTTCAAAAAGAGAGAGATTAACAAGACAACCATTCACATCTAATAATTGGCAAACATAAATTCGAATGCACTGAACAGTTCAAATTTCTGGGTGTAAAGATAATCAAACAAAATCAGAGACAAGCAGAAGTGAAAATGAGACTGCAAAATGCTAACAGAGTTTACTATTCCACACAAAAATTTCTAGTGCTGAAACTGCTGTCAAGGAAAACTAAAATGAGAACTATAAAACACAATTATCAGACCAGTCCTAACTTATGGAATAGAAACATGGAGTTGCACTAAAATGGAAGCACACCAGACACAAATGAATAAGAAAGTTGTTTGTACCACATACAAGTATCTGAAAACAAAATTTATAGGAAACACTTTGGTCCATACTATGATAATGAATTGCGAAGCTGGAAGAAATGACACAACACAGAAAGCCAAATGCTATCACAACAAGCAACAATAATGAGCAAAGCAAATAGCAAAAGACTTAAAGGGTGGGCCAACTGATGAGAATGAAAGATGGTTCAAGAATATTCATGGAGAAGTCATTTAACAAAGGACCAAAAGGAAGACCCAAGGAATACATGGATTAATGAAATTATAACAATATGCAACAAGATGTGCATAAATAATTGGCAGGAAGTAGCACAAGATAGAAGCATTCAGCACAGGAACTTCAAGTCGCTTAGAAGGAAAAGTTTTCATCTGAAATGATTTTGGAAAACCCAGTTCAAAACATGTTGGGGGGGGAGGGGGGGGGGGGGAGATTAGTACACTGACCTTTTGAAATACGAATCTAGTGTGTTAACCATTGCATCACTTCACTTGCTTTGTCATGTGAAACATTTCTGTGTTGGAAATGTGGTTATTTGTAGTCTTACATGTTTTCCATTTTATGTGAGTGGTATCCCATTGTGTTAAGTTAGATGGGCAACAGTTGAATCAAATACTAATCATGCACTGACGTTTACAGCTGCATTTTACCCAATTCAATTTTCCTGTCTGCATACCTACTTAATAAAGGACAGAGAATACAAATCAAACTGCTGGGCATTATGCATCTTCCGATTGGGTGCAGCTGTTGAGGATTCTTTTTCTTGAGACTTTTATGGCTGACAACATTTCTATCCATGCGAGGAACCATAGTTATACTTTGTGCAGTGAAAGAAGAGCGCTGACAGCTAAAAGCTGTGTTGCGAGCTTTCAACTGTGAAGTGCAAATGGCTGCTGTCTGTTCTGAAGCTAGGTGACAAAACAACAGTTGCCTAGAGAACTGTGGCAACACTGATGCATTGCAACAGAGATGTATACAAAATCATGTTATGTGATCACTTGTGCTACACTGACATGTGGCAGTGGTATGCCTGTCCATGTACACATTCATCATATGTCTCGTTCGTAATTAGATAAATTGACATAAATAAAGAACTGAACAAGTTTAAACATATCTAAATCTACAGAAAATTATATTACAATAATTGTCTTGAAGACTGCAACTTGATCCAAGTAGCAAATCACAAGATATTCAGGTTTTAATCCAGCAGATCAATCTAAATTCACAAGTGATAGAGGCAAGTGAGCTCTGCCATCATTGCAGAGAGTGATTGTGTTGGTCAAGGGAATGCAAGTCACTGGGGAGTAAATGAAGCCACAGTGTTGAGAAGGTTTTGAAGACAGGCTGATGGATATCAAGTGTGTCCCAAGCAAAAATACAGAGTGGTTCGCAGAAGCAGTCACCCCTTCCTTCTGACTGGGTGGAAGAGCCCAAAGTGTCATAAAAAGACAGAGGAAAAGTAATAAATGGTAAATAATGAACTGTAATAGTTAGAAGATAGGCAAAATTCTGACAGATCTCATTCAGCAAGTGTATCACATGGAGCTACCGATGGAATGTATTTTAATATCAGAAACATTAACAATTCTTAAAGATGATGGTGGAATGGATTTCTTGCCCAGAATGGGCAGCAATGGCGAGAACACATCATTGTTCAGGGGAACATGGGGGTAGCCTAAAGTGATTGGGCACGGTGAGAAACGCAACTCCACAGTTGTGGCAATATATGCTTTGTCTTTGTCCATATTACATAAATAATACATTTGCAGGTCGCAAAGGATGTGAATTTGGTGGTTATAAGTATTTTTGATTGGTGACAAATTCACAGACTTAGACAATGTCTGGCAATGCGAAAAGCTTATGAGTCGTGAAACCATTACAACAACTCAAGTAGATAAGTTTGGTGTCTTTGCTATTACAATATTTACTGCCTCAACGTTGTGACTTTATTGTCACTGATGACTAGAGACCAGACTATATGCATCATAAAAACCTTAAAATATGCGTGCAAATATGCATGAAAAATGTTTAAAAAATGGATGAAAATTGTCAAAATATGCAAGATCAAATAAAAAAAGGTAATTACTGCATGCATTATATCTCAAAGTCAAACGTGTGCATATCAATTACAAGTAAGAGCACCAGCCACACGTAAAATCTGTACATCTAGAATGCTGATATAATTTTCTGAATACTTTCTCTTGAGGTTAGGAAGAGGGCCTTTACGGGATTATTTTCTAAAAATTTGCAAAATGGGGACGCATTCTGTGTTTCAATAATTGTTCCTCCTTTGCTATTGCCGTTGGTAACAATCGGATGTGATGCGAGTGAGTTACAGTGAAACAATTGATACATACAGGACCAACATCAAGATATATCGCACACAGAGGGGCATGCTCAAAACTCTGTAATATTTAATTTAAAAAACAACTTACAATCATGAATTTTTTGAACAGCTTTAACTTTTAATTACTACTACTGGACCAAAGCATCATTTACAATTTGTTTTACATTATTCTACTATTGTAAACATAAATGGCCAAGTACTGTTCCAAATGTTCGGAAGTTCGACTGTGTCTTTGTTCACTCAAAACATTTTTATAAGCAAAAAAGGACCATTCTACATCAACTAAGGTAACTGGGCAGTATTTGAATTTGGGTGCTGTGTTGGCACTTAGTGTTTCTAGTAAAAGTTAACCAATCCCATTAATAAAACTATCATTTTGGCACAAGAGTTAAAAGCGTGAGTTATTGTTTAAAATGTTCTCAAACTTTTCTTTAAGTTTTCTAGGGAACACCTCCAGCAAAGAGAAGTTCACTAACATAACTAACATTAACTGAATAGATTCATTCAACTCTAAACCTTGAGTTTCAAGCTTTTTAATACTTCAGGTACATGGGAAAAAGAAGAGCTAATCACAGCAATGCTTTTGTAATACCGGAATCATTAAAGCTTCCTTGTACTGGCGAACTGCCAAACCTCTGCACTATCGAAGTCATTTATTACCCCTCTAATGGCCTCGAAATGTTCATTGTAAAACAACACAGCTTCAACCCACATACCCCAATGAGTTACCACTGGTTCAAGAGGTAAAGGAACATTCGGTAATTTTTCTTTGAAAGTCTTGATGCGATCAGGAGAAACACTTTCTTTGTGGATAACATCAGTTTATTTACATTCACAAACGTGGAACATACTTCTTCAGCAAGGCGATGTACTCCTGGAGCAAAGCACATCACATGAATCAAATTGGGATAAAATAATTGTGGGGCTTCTCCTGCTTTGATCATACAGGGAGCAGCATCTGAAATAAACACAAACACCCTTCCATCTGCAGAAGATTCTGGAAATATTGTCAGTATGTAATTTTTACACAATGTTGATTCATCTGGTATATTTTGATTTAAGCAATATTTGCACATGAAGCCTTTGGGGATAGGGTTTGTAACTTTGTGAAGAGGAATATTGCTTGCAATGAATGCTTCACATAGATCCATGTTACACCGACTTTTTTGGTTACCTGCAGACAAACCCCTGCTACTGCAACCTGCTCTTGTCAGAAGTTGTTGTCATGGCCCTTTCTTCTGCATTCCTGTGATATGAAGACTTATCTTGATATGCTGGTCTATTTGAAACTTTTTTTTGCATGAAACGGTTTTCTAACAAACTCGACAATATAAAAAAATTCCATCATATGTAAATGTTCCAGGATCGTCAGCTATCCCTGAAACAATGTTTCTTATTTCGGGTGGCATGGCCCACCTGTTCCTATTCCTCTTCTGTAATGATTTTGCTAGGCAGTGGCCTGCCTCTTGGTTAGCAACTGCACGCATTTCTATGTTGCGGTCAATCTGTGAGACATCAAAACTAGATCGAGCTAGAGAATGCCCATCTAAATTTTTAAAATATTGTAAACATAGAGTGCAAATATGCATCGTCACTAGTTTTTAGTTAAAATATGCAATAACCAGTGAAAAGGAGCCAAATATGCAACATGCAAATGCATATAATCCAGTCTCTACTGGTGACCCTTTGGTTGTGACAGGGAGAGGATTCAGTTATGTTGTGTTTGTTGAGAAAATGCCAGCGGTGTGGTAACTGTGTGATAGCAACTGTGTGGCAGGCACAGGTTTCAAAGCATAGCAGAACTGCGGCAGATTAGTATTGTGCATTCGGGAGCAAGTAACTTTCTCTTGTGTATTGGTAGTGTCAGGGTGAGCGTAAAAAGCTGTATTCCAAAGAGCACTGTGAATTCTGACTTTGTGCAGCTGCTGTAACAATTGCATACCTATAAAACACTGGGCCTTAACAATACATTAAGCCTTTACCAGATTTGCCTTAGAGTCATTTACAGGTGTAACAACTTGTCCGAAGTGTTATTTTCATAGCATATTTGTTATCAGAATTCATATGCTGGTGAGCAACATGCTGGTAGCTGTCCTACAAGTCAATTTGACAGGTGGGGAGGGTGTGACTGGACTTCGAAGAGGCAGAATCAAGACAGGACGTCACTCACAAGATCAAAGGACTTATGTTAGATTACCACTTCCTGATACAGGCAGTTTACATGTGGTATGTCATTGGTTAGGGTTTGGACTGTGGTTATTTTCTCTCATAGTAAATCAATGTGTGTTGTTTTGATTGATACATAAAAGGATAACAATTCAAATTTACAATGGGGATAAGGAAATAAGTTACAAGATGTGTGAAGCAGAGATGCTAAGCCCTTTTCTTTTGCCATATGTAGCATTTTTTCAAGAGCATTCATTCCCAGTTTTCGCACAATGCAAGTAACGACGTTTTTTGCTAATAACTGATCAATTTATGTGAGGTATAGCATACTGAAGATACAGAAAATTAAAGGCACTATTTAAAAATTAATTTAAAAACAGTTAGAATTTATTATGTCATTCCTATGCAATAGGTCAACAACTACAGCACATAAATCAAAAGGAAAGACAAATACGATAACCAATGCTTGAGCAGCCAAATTACCTGGACTGGAGTTTCGATGTCTCAAATTACACTTTATTGCTTTTCAGGCTGCCCTCAATGATTACTGATGATAACTCTGCTATCTCTGATGATAACTCTGCTACTGCTATACTAAGAACATTGCGTACACTATGCTTGTCTGTCCTCTTTTAGAATACTGCTATCCGTAGCAGATCGGATTGATGGAGTACACCGAAAAAATTCAAAGAAGAGCAGCACAATTTGTATTATTGCAAAATAGAGGAGAGAGTGCCACTGAAATGATGCAGGATTTGGGGTGGACATCATTTAACAAAGGCATTTTTCACTGCAGCGGAATCTTCTCACGAAATTCCAATCACCAACTTTCTCCTCCAAATGCAAAAATATTTTGTTGACACTGACCTACATGGGGAGGAACAATCACCATGATAAAATAAGACAAATCAGAGCTCGTGCAGAAAGATATATATATGTCCGTTCTTTCTGCGTACTATACGAGAGTGCAATAATTGAGAATTTTGAAGGTGGTTCGATGAACCCTCTCTGCAAGGCACTTAAATGTGATTTGCAGAGTATCCATGCAGATGTAGATGTAGAAGTAGAGGTAGAGGTAGAGGTTGATCCTCATCCACCACACATAGTAAAATATATTACAATCATTATGAATACAAAATTGTGACAACAGCTTTACACAAGTTTCGCTCATTAATGAGAATGAACTGTGCTAGGTAAGGGACAGGAAAATTTCCCAATAATGATAACATGAAACATAACATGAAATTAGCAGTTTTCAGCAAAATATTGTAACATCAGTGATTTTTTATGGAATTAGTGAAATTTATAATTTTCCTGTATAAAAATGTTATAAATCTGAAGACGACAGTCTACCAATATTCGTAGCTGATATGTACTGAATGTTGAAATTGCATTTTGCCTTCTTTTTTCCTCAAGGCTGAAGTTCATCTACAATATTAAAATGACAGTTCATGTCCCATGTTACGAATTAAGGTGTGATGTCAAAAAAAGCACCGAAACTGATAAAAAAATTAAGAGTGACTTTGGCAAAAATCACTAAATTTGGCAAAAAGTATACAACTTGGCAATAAACATGCTGAAACTGGCAGAAACATAACAGTGACAGTGATGAAAAATACCGAATTTATCAAAAGAAACAGTGAATCTGGGAAAACAGTAAGACTCAATCTGGTTAAAAAGGGTAACACTGAATCTGACAAGAAAGTAACACTGAATTTCACAAAAAAGTAACAATGAATTTGGCAAAAAGCTAATTCAGAACTTGGCACAAAAGAGCACCAAAATTGAAAAAAATAAACACTGGAGAAAAAAAACATGTAACACAGAAAATGGCAAAGAAATTGCAGTGCAACAGGCAAAATAGCACCTAATTTGATAACAAAACAGCACCGAATTTTGCAAAAAATAGCCTTGGAATTGGTCAAAAATAATACCTAAACTGTAAAAGTATAAAACCCTAAACTGAAAAAGTGTAAACACCTAAATTGGAAAAATATAACACTGGATTTGGCAAAAAGAATAACAAAATTGGAAAAAGTTACATTGAAATTGGAGAAAAAATATCACAAAAAAGGGGAGGGGGGAAGCATCGAAATTGGCAAGTAACAGTGACAGGGAAAAATGAATTTGGCAATAAAATACTACTGAACTTGACAAAAATAACACTGAAATTGGTAAAAAAACAACCACCGAATTTGGTCACAAAATAAAATGATTTTTTTCCTATTGCTAGTGGCCACGTGTTTTCCACCAGTGTTTTCTTCAATGCAACCCATCTGAGAAGCAAGGAAGATTAAGGTTTAATTTCCCTTTCAAGATGAGATAATTAGAGATAGAACACAAGCTCTGGTTGGACAATGGTGGTGGAGGGAACTGGCTGAATTCTTTTCACTGGAAACACCCAAGCATTCGCCGCTATCAGTTTAGTGAAACCAAGAAAAACCTCAATTAGGCTGGCCACATGGGACTTTAAATGTCATTCATCCAGAATGTGGTACAGTGTGCTAAAATTGTGCCACCTAAGTCAGTAAACTGCTCACAAGTTCCTGAAGCATGCACAATATTGAGAATATTGCAGATGTACAAAGCTGAATTCCACAGAATACTCAGAGTTTGCTCTAGGACAGTCATTCCAAATTTCATAAAGCTAACACAAAAAGAACATTCAGAAGACAAATATTTTTGTTGTGAGTAATGTGCCTTACAAACACTTAGCATTTCAAACTGACAATTACATCTTATCTTCATTTTAAAAATAAAACATACAAATAATTAAAAGACTGCTTTTTGTATGTTTATGTTAAATTAGATTTCACACTATAAACCACTTTCCAGAATATACAGGTCTAACTCCAACACCACCATCAAAATTCTGAATTTGTTCTGGGGTATTTTCCAACTGTTTTGGTACCAGCAGAAGAACGCTCCTATCAGAGCACAAAAAATGTGAATATTACAAAGGGTGTGACTTGAAAGTGGGGTACTTTCCTCAGCACCTTTTTCCCAAAAATTTTGACACGCAAACATATTCACTATTTTTTTTTTCCAACATGCAACTCACCTCAAACTCCCACAAGCTTCCCTAAATGTAACTCACACCCATTAGTCCACTGCTATAAGTTGTTCATACCTATCCACTCCCAGCTGCCCTTTCTCCTCACTCATTCAGCATCGTTCTCTCTTTGTCCCTCTCTGTCATTGTCTCCTGTGTCACAGTCACATTCCCTTCATTCTGTCCTACTAATACAGTCTCCAATCTCTGTCACTGTCTTGGTCTTTCTCTCTCTTACTGCTAATATCTCATTCCTTCCATACTTTCTACTACTACTGATGTCTCTCATACACTCTGTCTCTCATTATCAATGACTCTCACCTACTTCAACATTATCCCCTCACCCCTAGCTCTGTATCCTTCACTCTTTTCCTAGCACTGTTCTGTCCCTGTCAAGTATGTTCCATTGTTACTGTGTCCATCTTTTTCTCTCACACTGCCATTGTCTCCTTCACTCTTTCTATAACACAACCATTGTCTACTATCTTCCAGTATTTATTACTTTTCCATCTCTTTGTCACTGCCACTGCCCTCTTCTCTCTCACACCATAACAAAGTGCAAATATGTTTGCATACCAAAACTTTTGGGAGAATTTTTAAAGGTGCTGAGGACAGTAGAATGAGGCAGCTGGTACCCCACTTTTCAGTCAGAGTCTTTTATGTAAACATGAACATGTTTGCATTTTTTCCCACACTGGTTCCTTCTTTTCTCTGCTGCACCAGGACACCTAATGCATAAGAAAAGAAATGCATTGGCCACTAAAATGCCACTTATGTGAAACTGAAATAATGTGAAACTAATTTTACACCTCAGACCAGATTTCATGCACCAATAAGTTTTACATATGCTTCAACACTACAACACGAGGTTCCCAGACAATAACAGAAACACTTTACAGTATATGTCTTCATGCTACGTTACTTTATAAACTACATTATCACGTCACACCAGATTTTATGTGTATATTTTATGTGTACAAGCAGGAATACATCAAATGCATCATAAAAATTACAGCCATCTCATGCACGTAGCTGTCTCGGAATTTGCGGCTGGGTTTTGGATCCCAGAAAACGTGTTATTGGTGTTTCTCGATAATGGACGAAGATTTTTGAAAATGAAAAGGTTCTTCTAGAGAATATACCGTTAAAATTTGAGCAATTTGCTGAAGTTATTTATTATTTAGATTTCGCCTCATACCAGATTTTACATGCAGAAGTAGGGTAGCTTTTAATCTCTGTATCTTGGAAACACACAAAGATAGCAAGAAAATTTTCAAGGTAGTTTGAGATTGGAGTCTTAGGAATGTTATAAAAATTTCAGCCATTTGCTGCACACAGCCATCTTTGGAACTCTCGGTTGGGTTTTGGCCCGCTTGTGACGGCAAAAACATTTCTCAGGAACTGCCCATTAACTAATGGTGCCTCGATAAATCCTATGAAGCCCACCGTAGACCATGTCAAATGCAAAATGAACCAACTGATATGCACCACTTGCCTAAGCAGAAGGAAGTGTGTAATTTTCTTACTTTAACCCTGTACTGTAGGATACTGACACCAAGATGATCCTTTCGTTGGATATACAAATGGTCCCTTGCCAAAGGGCTATCCCAAACACCTAATCCTACATTTTTATCACCAACAGAACTTGAGGTAAAAGCACTGGAAAATTCAGTTTTTGTGCACGGCGTTTTGGAACATATTATGTACACATGCTGTCGTATGCACATCAATAAGGGGTGTATGGTCTCCAGTGGCTTAACACAGAGTAACTGCGTTTAGTTTGATTTCTTACCTCCATTTGTCTGTGTATTGCACTGAAAATACAGAAATGTGAATGGTACGTGCTGTGTGTTCTTTGGAAAATGTCTCACCCATTCATGGTACTTGCTGTTGTCAAGAGTAATGCTCACTTTACTCTTACCCTAAATTTTGCATTTTGGTGCTGTCTCAACTTTCTCGTTGACACAAGAACTAACAGCTCCAAAAACTAGGTACATCTTTTTGTAATTTCTAAGTACTAACATGATTACAAACTTGAAGAGGTTACTTGTGGAAATACACAGGATATCACTTTACAAGGCTTATTCGGTATGAGTAGATGAGAGCTCAGAGACCTCAGAGGGGAGCTAGGAGATATGATATGATATGATGTTTAGAAAATGCAAGAAGGTGTTAAGTTTCAGCTGTATGAGAGATGACAAAACAGTTTCAAAATAAAAGATATTGTCACGTAGAGGAAGGTGTATGTAGACGAATGACGAACACTAACTTCACTTAACGAAGATTTATTCAGCACTTGCATATACAAGAGCACAGAGAAAACTGCCTCTGACCAGAACACATATGGTATATATACAGTTACAGAACATTCCAGTACAATGATTCTTGCCATTTTTGAATACTTCTAGAATGTACTCGAACCGAATATAGAAACTAAAATTTCGCAGTTCAGGTCAGTTTGGAACTCACGACTCTCCATGCAACAGTCTAGTGTTACAACCACTACACTATGGCGACTGTGCTACTCCGTGAGACATTGCTCCCTCCTTAAGAGAACAGCGTCTCAGTGTTACGTCCTCCTAGTCCGGGAACGAGTCATCGGTCCTGCATACTCCTACTCCTGACGACTGATGTTCGCCCTGGTGGTGATCTCCTTAGAACTTCCCTTGCTGCTACGTTCTTCATCACCTTTCCGCTTGTTGCCTGTCACTGGAGCTTCAAATTTACCCTAGGTTGCAGGATCCTTAAAGGGCTTCATTCGAAGGACGTGGACCGTATCTCTGATCTTTCATCGTCTTGCACTGGGGTCGAAATATTCAACTTCATAAGTAACGTCAGACAACTGTCTTACAACCTTATAAGGTCCAAAGTAGCACCTGAGGGTCTTTTCAGAGAGACCAACCTTCCGAACAGGATGAAGATCCAGATGAGGTCACCAGGCTGGTATACAACAGGGCGGTGGCTCGCGTCATACCTTCGGCGATCGTTTTCTAGAGCCTGCCGTGTGCGGAGATGATCTAACTCCTCAGCTTCCTCAGCTCTGGTTAAGACCTTGCCGATGTAGTCATTGTCCACATGATCAGGTTGTAACGGAAACACAGTGTCCATCGTCGTCATCGCCTAACACCCGTGCACCAGAAACAATGGTGTAAATTCTGTGGTGTCTGGTTTGGCAGTGTTGTAGGCAAACATCACTAAAGGTAGCACCTCATCCCAATTGCTCTGCTCAAAATTGGCGAACATTGATAGCATGTCGGCCAAGGTCTTATTAAGGCGTTCAGTAAGCCCATTAGTTTGCGGATGGTAGGCAGTTGTCATGTAATGAGTAATGTTGCAGCAATGGTTTTCTTTGTCACAATATTCGATTGAAAAACTTTCCCTCGATCCATAATTAGCGACCTTGGGGCATAGTGTTTTAATACAATGTCTTCTATGATGAATTTGGCTACCTCAAATGTTTTGGTTGTTTTCGCAGCTTTTGTAATGGCGTAGCTCGTCAGATAATCAGTGCAAACAATAATCCATCTATTTCCACTAGTTGGCATTGGAAATCGTCCGAGGAGGTGAATCCCAACATGCTGGAAAGGCGTATTGGCTGGTGGAATTGGTATGAGTAAGCCAGGTGGTTTCTGAAGAACTGCCTTTCTCCTCTGGCACTCTCGACAGTGCGACACATAGTGACGGACACTCCTAAATAAACCTGGCCAGAAAAATCTCTTGCGGATTCTATTGTATATCTTAATAAATCCTAAATGTCTGGCCTCAGGTGTATCATGGAATTTCTGTAGAACATCTAAGCACATGTGTTTAGGAATCACTGGCAGCCACCTCTTTCCAAACGATCAAAGTTTTTCTTGCAAAGTAATCCATTAACTACCTTAAATTGTCCTCTCACATCCTCTGACCAATTTAAGGCAAGTATAATCTGAGATATATTTGCGTCCTCCTTCTATTCAGCAGATAGATCCTGGAGTGCAGCGAGATAGTGACTATCTTCATCAAAGTCTTGATGGTCTTGCATAGGGTTTCTTGAGAGACAGTCAGCATCTTGTTGTTTTCTTCCACTTTTGACCACTATGGTAATGTCATACTCTTGAAAACATAGTGCCCACCTGGCGAGTTGTCCTGTTGGATCCTCAAGACCTGTCAATCAACAAAGTGAATGATGGTCTGTAATAACTGTGAATGGCCTTCCATAGAGATACTGTCAAAATTTGCTCATGGCCCCAGATCACAGCAACACATTCTCTTTCTGTAGTTGAGTAGTTCCTCTCGGTTTTAGTAAGTGCCCTAGAAGCATAGGCTATACCCTTCTCTCTTCCATCCGAAATCTGCACCAGAACAGCACTGATCACATACCCACTGGTATCTGTGTGTAGCTCTGTAGGTGCTCTCTCATCATACAGACCAAGTACAGGGTTAGTCGTCAGTGCTTTTCGCAGCACATCGAAAGAATCTTGTTGAGCACCACCACAGATAAATTCAGCATGGGCTTTTAACAACTCTTGGAGTGGCCTAGCTTTGATACAAAAGTCTTTGATAAAACGACGGTAACAAGAACACAATCCGAGGAAGCTTCTCACATCTCTAATAATTTTAGGAATAGGAAATTCCGTTATAGCTCTCACCTCTTCTGGGTCTGGCCGCACACCTTCGTTTGACACAAGGTGTCCAAGTATTTTGATTTTTTTCCCTCCAAAGAGACACTTTCTTGGATTAAGTTTCAGTCCGGCTTGTTGGAGACACTTAAGAACGGCCCTCAGTCTTTTTATCTGTTCATCCGACGTCTCTGAGACCACTGTAATGTCATCTAAATAACAAGGACACATCGTCCACTTCAGGTGACTTAGAAGATCATCCATCATTCGTTCAAAAGTTGCTGGTGAATTACACAAACCAAACAGCATTACCTTAAACTCATACAGGCCCTCAGGGGTGATGAATGCAGTTTTCTCACAATCAGCCTCATCTACTTCGATTTGCCAGTATCCCGAGTACATGTCCATGGATGACAAAAACTTAGCCTCCTTCAGACAATCTAGTGTATCATCAATTCATGGAAGAGGGTGACGAGAGCCACTGGTGATGACCATGGGCTCTGGGAAGGCTGAATGATGTCATTCTTCATCATTTTCTCTACCTCATCGCGAATTATTCAACGTTCTGTTGATGACACACGGTATGCTCTCTGACTTATTGGTTGATGGTCTCCAGTGCTAATCCAGTGCTTCACCGTTGATTTGTCTAATTTGCTCTTAACCTGTGGATTGAAGCATTCAGAGAACTCTTGAAGAATGGCAAGAAGCTTTTTCTGTTGTTCCTTAGTGAGATCCGGTGATAGTCGAGCTAGAAGATCTTGTCTCGTAGTGGTAGTGCTAATTTCGCCCACAGACTCGGCATGGGAGGTTTCTATGACGCTCAGCTGTTTGGCAATTAATGGCTCAGTATTTGCTACGAGTTTTCTGCAACTGGCAACGGTACTTCTCCAAAATTAGTGAATATGATGCTCCAGAGCCCACAAGAGCTTGGGCCGGTCAGCCATCCATGAGGATATGGACATAGTTTCCTATCATTTTTATAGTGATTGACGGCGGAGGATTTTTCTCTTCGGCGGCCTAACTTCCAATGAAGGTCGCACCCTTTAGTTTTCCAGGTTATGGCAGCTAGGTGATCGGCTGGAGCTTCTATACAGCAATGGAGACCTTGATTGGCATGTTGGAGAGTGTCCTCTCCAATGGCTAGCTTGCGGTGATGGTGACCTACGTCGTCCTGCACCCACATCTCGTTGATCTTCGTCGTCCCAGAGTTGGCGTCGGCTAAGATCGGTCTGCTGTCTTCTGGTGCGGGCGTCATCAAATATCCGCCGCCTTTCTCGACAATAGTGCACCTCATGTCCCAGTCGTCCACAGTGGAAACATACTGGTTGGTTATCCCGGGTCCTCCAGACGTAAGTCTTCCTTGGTGCCCAAACAGGTTCCTCATGCGGCATTGTAGGAATGTAACTTCGTCTGGGTCTCAACTTTTTTACCATTTTAAAGGGAAATGAAGGACAAGAGATTGGGATCAATGTCTGTTCCACTTCCTCCCTTATGGCCTCTTGAAGCGTCCCGGTCTTTTTGCTCGCCGTGCAATCCAAGTGCCTTCTGAACTTCCTCTCTCACTATCTGACGAAGAACACTTGTGAGATCAGTTTCTTCCTCCATCACAGACATTGATACTACGTTTGGAAGCCGTTCAAACTTCTTGCATGTAATTCTTTTTTGATGCATCGTCTCGATGCACTGGCACCATTTTACAAAGTCATCTGCTGTTGAAACCTCCTTCAAGAGTAGGGCTTGATACATGTGCTCAGCAACACCCTTCATGAAATGTGCAACCTTATCTTCCTCCTTCATTCTAGGATCCACTATTTTACACAGCTCCAAGACGCCTTGAATGTAGGATGCGGTAGTTTCTCCCGGAAGCTCTGCCCTGCACTTTAATTTATCTTCAGCCTTGCACTTCTGTCATCGTGTGTCGCTAAAATACTTGCACAGTTCTGCTTGGAATATTTCTCAGCTTGTGGACCTTCTCCTCGTTGTTCTCATACCATTGCTTCGATTTCTCATACACAAACAGCAGTTGACTGGTGCTGCCTCATGAAACGTTGTTGTGATGCCTCGTGTAAGGAGGAGAAATGCGTACCATCACGTTTCCGATTTTGATAAAGGTCGGATTGTAGCCTATCGCGATTGCAGTTTATTGTATCGCGACATTGCTGCTCGCGTTGGTCGAGATCCAATGACTGTTAGCACAATATGGAATTGGTGGGTTCAGGAGGGTAACACGGAATGCCGTGCTGGATCCCAATGGACTCGTATCACTAGCAGTCGAGATGACAAGCATCTTATCCGCATGGCTGTAACGGATCGTGCAGACACATCTCAATCCCTGAGTCAACAGATGGGGACGTTTGCAAGACAACAACCATCTGTACGAACAGTTCGACGACGTTTGCAGCAGTATAGACTATCAGCTCGGAGACCATGGCTGCGATTAACCTTGACGCTGCATCACAGACAGGAGCGTCTGTGATAGTGTACTCAATGACAAACCTGGGTGCACAAATGGCAAAACGCCATTTTTCGGATGAATCCAGGTTCTGTTTACAGCATCATGATGTTCGCATCCGTGTTTCGCGACATCGCGGTGAACGCACGTTGGAAGCGTGTATTCGTCATCACAATACTGGCGTATCACCCTGCGTGATGGTATGGGGTGCCATTGGTTACACGTCTTGGTCACCTCTAGTTCGTATTGACGGCACTTTGAACAGTGGATGTTACATTTCAGATGTGTTACAACCCGTGGCTCTACCATTCGTTCGATCCCTGCGAAACCCTACATTTCAGCAGGATAATGCACGACCGCGCGTTGCAGGTCCTGTATGGGCATTTCTGGATACAGAAAACGTTCGACTACTGCCCTGGCCAGCACATTCTCCAGTTCTCTCACCAATTGAAAACGTCTGGTCAATGGTGGCCGAGCAACTGGCTCGTCACAATACGCGAGTCACTACTCTTGATGAACTGTGGTATTGTGTTGAAGCTGTATGGGCAGCTGTAGCTGTACACGCCATCCAAGCTCTGTTTGACTCAATGCCCAGGCGTATCAAGGCCGTTATTACGGCCAGAGGTGATTGTTCTGGGTACTGATTTCTCAGGATCTATGCACCCAAATTGCGTGAAAATGTAATCACTTGTCAGGTCTAGTGTAATATATTTGTCCAATGAATACCTGTTTATCATCTGCATTTCTTCTTGGTATAGCAATTTTAATGGCCAGTAGTGTATGTTGTTTCTTTTTTTCCCCCTCACTAGAGTGCAGCACATAAGTTATTATTTCTCATTGCCTTACTAACAGTTGAGATACGAGTTTTTTTTTTTTTTCACCTAATAAGGCAATAAATATAATTTTGATTTTTTTAAGATACAAGGTTTTCATTCTAAGATGATTATATGTAATCTACAAGCTACCTCATGTTGTGTGGTGAATGGTAGAATTATTTCCCATCTTTTCTGTATTCTTCAATAATGACTTAAGGGAAGAAAGACAGTTGGCAAGCTCCATATAATCTAAAATTGCTCTGATTTTATCACTGTGGTTGTTTCATCTGAGGTACGCTAGAGGGAATAATATATAACTCGGTTCTTCTCAGAATATGTATTCTCGGAATTTTACGAATAAACCTGCCTTGCAGCAGCTGCCACTAGAGTTGGAACATGTTTCTCATTTTTTCCGAAGTCAATAGGTGAAGCAGCAGTTTCTTTGCTACCATAACATTAAGGGCGTATGTATGAACTATCTGTGCACAAGACCATCTCCATTATTTATGAAATTTTCTTTATTAATTGATTACCAACATCTGCAAGTACAATTGGAAAATTTGCTCAGTAAATCGACTTTCATTTTATATATTATTAATAATGATGTATAAAACAAAAGTATTAATAATATGTAAGAACAGCTGAAAAAATTAATGTTCTCATAGCAATTTGTGAAATGCAACTTAACTGTTTCTCACATTTTGCAACTATATTGGCATAATCCCTCATTCTTTTGTAATTAATCTTAAGACCTGGATGGACCAACGGATACAATCAGGAGAAGATGGGAATCCTAATGAGATATCTTTCATATTTACCAAAAAAACAGCGGTGGACCTACACATCTGTCTGTCACTGTCACCTCAGCATGGGAGTTCTTAACACCTGTACCATCAGAAGGAAAGCATATATGCTACTTTTTAGTATCTTAAATGCATACATCAGACTGCTTCCAACTGATTAAATAACTATGAAATAGATTATAAGACTGCAGGAAACACATAATCACACTTGCAGATAATAATAATAATTTTAGAGTAGCTGAGAATGCTGCCCTACGCAGTAACAAAACTCATTCGCCCATAATGTAACAATAATAATTTAGGTCAACATTTGTTAAGACACTATTTCAGTGCAGTCTAAGCCAGAGCTGACGACAGTGCACACACTAAGTTAATGAGGGTAGTATACACCCCAGGGATAACAGATTTTGCTCATCTTCTGCACAATTAAAGTACATAGTTAGATGTAACAAATGCTACTCTAGTACAACACACTTTTTGAGCAGTTTTAAAACTTTGGGGTTAAAAGTTTTATGAACCTGTGGAATTATCATACAAGAATGGCAGCTGTCGAGCAGCGGCGCTATCAAAATTGGTTAGGGTGGCAGAGTAAAAATCTGCCTGTACCGCATTCCGAGGTACATCAATTTCTTCCCCTCCAATCTCCCACAAAACTTTTTGTTCGTATCCGTTTCTTTGGTTAGAATAATAATAATAATAATAATAATAATAATAATAATTGTAATACATTTGTGGTGAGGTATAATCGAGATACAATAAGGAATTGTGAAGAACTGAACATTTATTTATCTATACATTTGTATATATGCATTGAATATGTGACGTATGTTATTGAAAGCAGATATAGCAAAGTTTGACTTCACTGCAATATGCAAATGAATGTATCAATTAAAGAAATGATCACTTCATCATGATTCTGTATGGTATCTCAATTATAACTTGCCACAAATGTACTTCAATAATTATCATTCCTTTCCAAAGGAACATGATTCACTGCAGTTGTACAAGTGATTGGTAGAAGAGTAAAGGGGAAATGCTGCAGCAGCATTTGTTGCATCCAAGTACACACTACAACTGTGTGACAGATGAGCAAAATTGGTGATCCATTGGCTGTATGTTTTGTTTGTTAGTGGTAAGGAACCAGCAGACTACAGCACACCATAATGAGAGATTATGCTAAGGAAAGAGGACTATAGAGGATGAGGTGGTTAAGTCACTGCACTTGCATTCGAGAATAGTGGGGTTTAACTCTTTGTTTGGCCAACCAGATTTAGATTTTCAGTGTATTCCCTAAGTCACTCTAAGGAATACAGGGATCATTTGCTCATAAAAAAGGAATGGTCAATTCTCTTTACCATCCTCGCCCTGCCTAAGTTCGTGCTCTGTCTCCAGTGACCACCTCTTCATTGGAAGCTTAAACCCCAATCTTCCTCCCACATATACTATGTGATCAAAAGTTTCCACATACCCCAAAAACATATGTTTTTCATATTAGGTGCATTGTGCTGCCACCTACTGACAGGTGCTCCATATCAGTGACCTCAGTAGTCATTAGACATCATGAGAGAGCAGAATGGGGCACTCCACGAAATTCGTGGACTTCGAATGTGGTCAGGTGATTGGGTGTCACTTGTGTCATATATCTGTAAGCAAGATTTCCACACTCCTGAACATCCTTAGGTCCACTGCTTCCGATGTGACAGTGAAGTCGACATGTGTAGGACCACATACAGCACAAAAGTGTACAGGCCGACAACGTCTGTTGACTGACAATAGACTGCCTACAGTTGAAGAGGGTCGTAATTTGTAATAGGCAGACATCTATCCAGACCATCACACATGAATTCCAGACAGCATCAGGATCCACTGCAAGTACTATGACAGTTAGGTGAGAGGTGAGAAAACTTGGATTTCATGGTTGAGCAACTGCTCCTAAGCCACACATCATGAAGGTAAGTGCCAAACAATGCCTCCCTTGGTGTAAGGAGCATAAACATTGGATGATTGAACAGTGGAAAAACGATGTGTGGAATGATGAATCACGGTACACAATCCGGCGATCTGATGGCAGGACGTGGGTATGGCGAATGCCTGGTGAACGTCATCTGCCAGCGTGTGTAGTGCCAACTAAAATTCGGAGGCGGTGGTGTTATGGTGTGGTCATGTTTTTCATGGAGGGGGCTTGCACACTTTGTTTTGTGTGGCACTATCACAGCACAGGCTTACAATGTTGTTTTGAGTACCTTCTTGCTTCCCACGTTGAAGAGCAATTTGAGGACGGTGATTGCATCTTTCAACATGATCGAACACCTGTGGCGGAGTGGTTACATGACAATAACATCCCTGTAATGAACTGACCTGCACACATTCCTGACCTGAATCTTATAAAACACCTTTGGGATGTTTTGGAACGCCGACTTCATGCCAGGCCTCACCGACCAACATCGATACCTATCCTCAGTGCAGCATTATATTAAGAATGGGCTCCTATTCCCCAAGAAACCTTCCAGTACCTGTCTGAACATAAGCGTGCGGGAGTGAAAGCTGTCATCAAGGCTAAGGGTGGGTCAACACCATACTGAATTCCAGCATTGCTGATGTAGGGTGCCACGAACTTGTAAGTCATCTTCAGCCAGGTGTCTGGATACTTTTGATCACGTACTGTATTAAATCTAAAAACCAAAGTATCTTGAAAATTGGACAAAAGAGTTTTAAAGAAACACATACGGATACATTTTTGTCTTATTTTGCAATTAAATGAAAATATCTATAAAAACAAACACATAGATATACACTGAGGTTACAAAAGTCACGAATAGCAATGTGCACATATACAGATGGCAGTAGTATTGCATACACACGGTACAAAAGGGCAGTGCATTGGCAGAGCTGTCATTTGTACTCAGTTGATTCATGTGAAAAGGTTTCCGGCTTGATTATGTCTGCATGATGGGAGCTAACAGACTGAACGCAGAATGGTATTTGGAGCTATACGCATGGGATATTCCATTTAAGATACTGTTATGGAATTCAATTTTCTGATATCCACAGTGTCAAGCATACCAAATTTCAGACATTACCTCTCACCATGGACAATGCAGTTGCCAACAGCCTTCACTTAATGACCTAGAGCAGCAGTGTTTGTGTAGAGTGTCAGTGCTAACAGACAAACAACACTGTGTGAAATAGCCACAGAAATCAATGCGGGACATACGAAAACCGTATCCGTTAGGACAGTGTGGCAAAATTTGGTGTTAATGGACTATGGCAGCAGATGACCAATGCTAGTGCCTTTGCTAACAGCACGGCACCACCTGCGGTGCCTCTCCTGGGCTCGTGGCTGTATCTGTTGGGCCCTAGATGACTGGAAAACTGTGGCCTGGTCAAATGAGTTCTGATTTAGGTTGGTAACAGCTGCTGGCAGGGTTCGAGTGGTGCAGACCCCACAAAGCCATGGATTCAAATTGTCAACAAGGCACTGTGAAAGATGCTGGTGGGTCCATAATGATGTGGGCTGTGTTTACACGGAACAGACTGGGCCCTCTGGTACGACTGAACCAATCTTTGACCGGAAATGGTTATGTTCAGCTACTTGGAGACCATTTGCAGCCATTCATGGAATTCACATTTCCAAGCAACAATGCACCATGTCACCAGGCCTCTATTCTTAACGACTGGTTTGAAGAACATTCTGGACAATTTGAGCAAATGATTTGGACACCTAGATCACCTGACGTGAATCACATTGAACATTTATGGGATATAACTGAGAGGTCAATTCAAGTACAAACGCCTGAACTGGGAACATTCTCACAATTATGGATAGTTACATAGGGAGCATGGACCAATATTTCTGCAGGAGACTTCCAACAACTTGTTGGGTCCATGTCAAGTTGAGATGCTGCCCTATGCTGGACAAAATGAGGTCTAACACAATATTAGGAGCTATCCCATGACTTTTGTCATCTCAATGAACAATTTCTTTTAATTATTTAAAATTATTTGAAAATATTCCTCACAACTATAAAGTGCCCCAAAGATTTAGGGTGAATATTATACAAATGGTAGAGGATAACAAAATGAGATAAGGAAGCCATGGCTGAAAATGAATATTTAAGGGGTACAAGGTCTCTGGATGAGCAAGGCATGTGAAGTACACACCGCATATGTTCTTGCATCAACATTGGTGGCACTATTTGAAACATGATATACAATCATCCACATTGTTTCAGAAGCAGAATTTTTCCTTTAGGTTTGCATAAAGTTGTCAATGTATGAAACTCGCTAGCAGGGTCCTGGCTGGCTGCCTGCCCAGTTGTACTACACAGAACACAGACATCTGATATTGTGCGGCAAAATTTTGCATGCCATTGTAATACAACGAACAGTTGCAATGAAGCTGTTGCCATAAGGTGTAAGTTACTTATGTGAATTTCCAGCTACTCACTATTTACCTGGAAGTACTCAGTTTAGAATGCTATATAATGTTGACTCTGAAGTTTTGAAACACCCTGTATTATTATAAACATTTCAAATAAATCTGTGAAATGAATGAATTATCTTGCAGGGGAAAAACTTACCTCACATGAGTCATCACTTAATTCAATTACATCATCATCATCATCCACATATCCTGGATCCATTGCTGGTACACATCCAGGATCCGTTGCTGGTACACATCCAGGATCCGTTGCTGGTACACATGCAGGATGCGTTGCTGGTACACATGCAGGATGCGATGCTGGTACACATGCAGGATGCGATGCTGGTACACATCCTGGATGCGATGCTGGTACACATCCTGGATGCGATGCTGGTACACATCCAGGATGCGTTGCTGGTACACATCTACGATCTGTTGCTGGTCCATATCTACGATCCACTGCTGGTCCATATCTACGATCCACTGCTGGTCCATATCTACGATCCACTGCTGATCCATATCTAGGATCCACTGCTAGTCCATATCTAGGATCCACTGCTAGTCCATATCTAGGATCCACTGCTAGTCCATATCTAGGATCCACTTCGAGTCCATATCTAGGATCCACTTCGAGTCCATATCCGGTATCCACTGTCAGTTCACATCTAGGATCCACTGTCGGTTCACATCTAGGATCCACTGCCGGTCCATATCTAGGACCCACTGCCGGTCCATATCTAGGATCCACTGCCGGTCCATATCTAGGATCCACTGCCGGTCCATATCTAGAATCCACTGCCGGTCCATATCTAGGATCCAGTGCTAGTCCATATCTAGGATCCACTGCTGGTCCATATCTACGATCCACTGCTGGTCCATATCTACGATCCACTGCTGGTCCATATCCAGGATTCACTGCTGGTCCATATCCAGGATTCACTGCTGGTCCATATCTAAGATCCGTTGCTGGTCCATATCCAGGACCCATTGTTGGTTCATTTTCAGGATCCGTTGTTGGTTCATTTTCAGGATCCGTTGCTGGTTCATCATCATCATCATCATCATCAGCAATATCTATGAGGGGGATCTTGCTTGAAATAGATGCACCAGCTACATTTGGCTCACTTGTTATGGTAGCTTCTGCCTGGCCTGTGGAATTAAAATCACTGTACAATTTCTTTGTACTAACTTACATAAATTTAAAGCTCATGTGATAAACGTGCATAGGTGAGACTATCTGTAATAATTAATCATTAACACATTTTGTGCTGCCAGCAGAACTGCAATTATTTTGGTATTTTGATGATACACTGTGATTTAGGAGTTAATTTTACAGGTGCCCATATTTGTGATAACAGTCTAAAACATACCAGGGGTGTCAAGATAAACTGTCTGTAGTGCAATGCCACTGTACAAAGTCAATGTGAAACCTGTCAGACACAATGGAGGAGAATAAACTAAACTTACTGATAGGTAATGAAACTTAGCAAGGTGGAATTGCTTTCCTTGCTATAATGCTACTCATAATTTAAATACTTTTTTTCTGCTCTCTTTTCCATACTTAATCCATATTATATACATATCAAATACATATACATACAATAGAATTACATATCAAATATCCAAATTCTTATCTGAGCCATATTTTTCAAAACTGTGTGTAGGTTGCAGGCTGTCAGTTGTTCATGAGGAAACATTTTCTTTAATGAAATATGCAAAGTTTACTGCTTGTGAATACCATGTGCACTTGAACATTTGACTCTGTAGCTATTCCTGCCATTGTCAAAATTTGTTAGCCAAATAACTTCACTAACCCTTCCAGAATCAGCGGTTTAGTTATCCCACAATTATTCTCCAGTTAGGCGTTGTTACATAGTTGTACAACACATTTTCTGCGTTACTTCCATAATAGAACTTAAGCGGCTGCTAGCCAGGGACTGTACAAGTGGTCCGTACTAGTGTAGCGACCTGGTCAAAAATTTTCTATCAAAAATTCATTTTCTTGGATACCCCAAGAAGATAATACGTAATCTTTCTCACCTGTTATTCCTGTTAGTCGTTTATTTCCATTCTGGTAGTCTGAATATATTGATTTCGCTAGTAATTATAACAACTCTGATTATTCGCAAACCCAATCAACCACATAATCAGACAGCGATTGGCATTCATCCGTTCGGCTTTACTTTGCTCAGCTTGTATAGCCCCATTCCCTTTTGTCTGGGGAAAGTTTATTTCTAGGTGCAACGAGGATTCTCCTGACAGAGACATCATGTACACTATACACGCAATCAAAAATAAACTTACGATTCATTCAGAAATCAACTTAAAATGTGTTCAAAAATTTTAAAAAACCAACATGGATGCGTTTCAAAATCATATGAATCATCGATAGATCAACGTGCGCTGGATGCTAGGCACTTAGTGAAACAAGTTTTTTTCCTCAAGAATATGAATTTGGCGTCCCCTTTTTCCGGTAGCATCTAGCTGCTTTCTGCGACTGATTGCATAGCCAACAGCCACATTCCTGTAGCCAGAAGTGGGAGAATCTACTACTCAAACATGATTCAACTGTGCATGCGCATGAGCCCGTTCATAACTGCTAACACGAATCTAATGTAAACAGTTGTGACTTCACACTCATCGGAGGCAATTTGTTGTTATGAAGCATTGCATAGTCTTCCCTAAAGCCTTTGACACATTTTGCTGTTGGCAGACGCTTGCATGAGCACTGTGTGTCGTCGTTGTATATGGCGCATTTCCTTTACAATTCAAGTTCGTTCCTTTTTTTCTCTTGTTTATGTTTTATTGTTGAAGTATTTATTCTGCAGTAGCAGATAGAGTAATATCCTTTGTTAGAGTAACAGTTCTTACCAGTCAAAATTACAAAAATTTAACTGAAAACTAAAACAATGAAAAATTCCCAGAAGTCTAAAAAATTCCCTGGTTTTTCTCGGTTTTCTCATGGATGAAAAAATTTCCAGGTATTTCCTGGATCTACAAGGTGGTATACACCCTGGTTAATTGTACAATGCTGAACACAGTACAGGGGTAGTAATACGATTCTTTGCCTTGCATTATGCATGAGGTTATAGACAATAGTTTTTCTTCACTTCTGTCGCAAGAGTATATCACAACCCTGGTACACTTTGTACCATAGTTATCACAATGGCAACTTCACTACGAGAGGCTTTTTTGTCAGACACTATGACATTTCGCAAGGATGGACTCCTATGAGTTGTAATGGCAGACATCACTCACAGTTTCATGAGTGGATAGATTTTGCTTCCTGGTAGTCCACACCAAGTAGTTGATCTTGTTATCTGAATTAGGGAGTGCCGCTGAAATTCTGTGAGAAGTCTGAAAAACCGAAGTCAACTTGGACAGAACCCCAAAAAATTGATGCAGATTTTTCTCATCACAGACAGCTAGCCACAAAAGAACACACTATTCAAAGAGCTATGCTAAAGCACTTCAAATCATGTTAGAGTTTAGAGAAACTCTTGATCCAGTGTAATAATAATAATAATGTCTCCGGTAAAAAGTAAACTATAATATTTACAACATTTTAGAACAAGAAAATGAGATTGTATATTAAACAATAGATACATTGCAGCTGCCTACATACAGTTAACATCAAGAGAAGTAAACAAGCAAGACATTGCTACACAGGGTATCCTAAATAGTGACCAATACTTACGGATAAAATTCTACCATTACTAGCCCATCGAGAGATGTACTTCATGCACAAAGTTGATCCTATATATTTCAGTGCACACTTCAATGGAAATTGCCCTGATAAGTGGATAGGTAGAGGTGGACCAATTCCCCAGTCTCCACTCTCAATCTACATGTACACATATACTCAGGAAGTCACCAAACAGTGTGTGGCAGGGGTACTTCTCATACTGTCACTGTTTTCCTCCTTTCTAATTGCCTTTGTGAGAGGTGCACGTGAACAACAACTGTCAGTAAGCCTCCGTGTGAACTCAACTCACAAATTTTTTTCGTTTTAGTCCCTTTGCTTGTAGTATGTGGGAGGAACTGATATGTTACCAGACTCTACCCTCTTGGAATACTGACAGTAAACTTCACTGTGATGCAAAACACCTCTGTTACTGATGTATCTCCATAATACTTTTGCACTTACCAATGAAACCTGTGATGGCGTTGATCTTTCGATCTTCTATAGTTCCTGTATTAATCTTACATGGTAAGGTTCTGTGATCAGTATTACTTATGAATCAGTTGAACAACTGCTTTACAAAGCCACATATTTTGTGGATGAATTACATTTCCAGTGAACTGTACCCTAGCATCTGCTTTTGCTACAACTAATTATATGTGCCGTTTATACTTCAGGTCATGCTGCACAATTACTCTAAGGTGTTTTATGCTTATTACTGTTTTCAGCGATCTTTTGCCAATAGTATAATCAAACAGAAATGGGTTTTGCCAGCCATTTATGTGCAATACATCACATTTACTTATTTCGAGGTTCGACTACTGGCTCCTGCACTAGTCATTGATCCTCTCACGTCTTCTCGCATTTCGCTAGTATTCAGGTGTTCTGACCTTCCTATAAGCAACAGCATTGTATATGAACAGCCTCGTGAAACTTGTGACATCATCTGTAAAAAGTAATGGCCCTGTAACATTCCCTTGAGATAATCCTGAAATTACTGGTACATCTAGTCTTTCACCCTGTCAAGAACGAGGTGTCGATATCTGTCTGTTAGGATGATCTTAATTCAGTCAGAAATCTGGCAATTATATTTTTTTCACTAAACAACAGTGTAGAACTATATCAAATGCTTTCCATCAGTCGAGGTATGTGGCATTGACCTGGACAGTAATGTCTCTGGGCCTCTTGATCACATAGGCAAACAAGGCAAATTGATTTTCACAAGATCTCTGTTTATGAAATCTGTGTTGATTTTTATACAGCAAATTTTTGTTCTCCATAAATGTCATTATACACAAGCATAAAACATCTTCCATAATTCTCCACTAGGCTGCTCTCAGCAACTGCCTGTTGGCTTTTGTCTCATGATCTTCTGTCGATGTTTGTTTAACTGTTTTCTGATGTTTCACCATCACAAGTCACCGACATTGTCAAAGGTTCAGCCTCCATTGCCAGTGGCAGCGTGGAGTCAAGCCCATGTCTGACAGCCTTTCCTGGTCATTACCGCTGTGGTACTCCTCTTGTTATCTGCAACCATCCTTTGTTGCAGTACGGAATTCCAGGATCTCTTTGCATTGAGGGTTAATTGTTTCTTATTATAACCACTGCTAACTTGCATATGTCCATAGCTTCCATGAACTTGCATATTTCCATAGCTTCCATGAAAAAATGGGTGTGGTAGCTCTCCTCTACAGGAGAATCTCCGTGTGGGCGAATGTTATTATGTGGCCCCATAGAAATTTACCAGCATGACAACAGCTTTAACAAGAAGGGAAAGAGCGTTTAGGTAACCAATCCCTGGATTCCCATGCTGCAGCAAAAGATCATTGCAGGTAACAAGTACAGGTCCACAGCAGTAATGACCACAGAAAGGCCCTAAGACAGTGCAACAATTACACAGAATCTCTGGCCACTGACTTTACTCCAGTACATCACTAGCAATGGCATGCAAACTTTGAGAATACCAGCCACTCGTGCTGGGAAAACATCAGAAATATCATTACACAAACTTCAGCCAAAGATTCCAATACAAAAGCAAAAAGGTAATACATTCCTCGCATTGCGCCCTTTATGCTCATTTTGGCTTTGTACAGCTTTTGTTTCTGGTCAAGGATTTGATTTCACTTAAATCTTTGATAAAGCTCTTTTTGCTTCACAGCAAATTTATAAGACATCTATTAAACAACATTGGGTTTTCCCCTTCCCTCACAACCTCGATCTGCACATACATGCCAAGCCAGCTAAGACAGATCATCCCAAATATATCCAGAATGAATACATACACTGAGGTATGGTTTTCAACAATATATAGCGGACAGCTGGTTCACTTTGCACTTTTTGTAGATAATATTCTGAGAACTGTAAACAATCTTGGAAGTCATTACCATAAAGCTGTAGATGCAGCGAAACTTAAACAGCACGAAATGCAAAGGAATGTAGTGTTTGCAGAACACTCATTTGATTGAGCCCTTTCGTACTTATGAGATGCCTCTTAGCAACTTTTGCATTGTGCGTTACTGCTGCTGAAACATTAATTTCATTTCTTTCAGTAGAAATCTTTTTATTCCTTCGTGAATTTTAGTCTTCACACTTCCAACACGTCCAGGTTCTAGAACTTTTTTTAGCAATGTTTCCAAAGACAGATTATGAGTGTTCGGCATGATATGGGTACTCTTCACCATACAACTGCACTGCTGCTCTAATAGTTTGGCAACAATCGACATACACGATACTCGCTTTTTCAACTGTTGTAAACATCGTGAATGTCTCAATAGCTTTACGAGCAAGTTATCTGATTGTCACAACAGCAGAACACAGACTAATGGGCTTCAAGCACACTGGTAAACATGAAAACAACATCTGAGTTATGTGTTTGCTTACATTTGGTATACATCTGTGGAACCTCTTCTCCTTATGGCAGGATGATGGTTTGAGGTGCTGTTATCTCACCACCATTTGATCAAGTCATATATATTATGTCACTGAAGTTCTCAAAGAGGCTTTTCTCAAATGCCAGAGAAAAAGCATATAGTTCTACTAGGGGGGAAAAACACAAAGTTGGTATCATAATTCAGCAACTATAAGTGACAAAAATTACTTGCCAATGTCAGGAAATTCACCTTGTGGTCTGCTATAGCTTGGTGAAAACCACATTTCAACATATTCTTCATTCTGGCTATATTTGGGGTGGCCTGTTTAGCTGCTTCATCCTGTATATTCTACGGTGTATTGGACAATACTTTTCAATTTTAACCATTTTTGCTCCACATCTTCATCCCTAGAGATCTTTAACTACTCAAAGAAATTTTAAAAAATGGTGTTCAGAATGATCTCAGATGACACCCTGTCCCTGGGGCCAGTTTTAACTGTGTGACTCTCGAATTCTATAGCTGGGAATCTGAAAACTCCACCTGTACTATAGCATTATCAGTAAATTTTCTCTGAAAAACTCTGCCACTACAGCTCCTGTGAAAGGTAGTATGTAATAGCATCACATTACCATGTTTCAACCATCTTCAGTATTTACATTCACCCAAATTATTTCACATTTAGTATCTGCTTTACCTGACTAGATAGTATTGTGTTCTTTACAGTAATAAATATGCCAACACCATTACCATCTAGTATATCCTTGTGATATATATTGCAATCTGAATTTAAGAGTTCACCATTTTTGATTTTTGGTTTCAGTTAGCTTTTCTAGGCCATCACCACCTTAACATGCAAGACTAATTCTGGGACCTTACCATGAAAGCTCCTGTAGTTTACTAATACCACCTCAACATGTTCTCTTTCCAATCTGCAATTGAAATGTCTGTAAATGTTGGAATGTAGTGAAATTAGAGACATGACAACCAGGCACAGAACAAGATAACATCACTACTGACCTGAATGGAAGGGCTATAAACAATGAATCACTGGTAGCAAATGTATTTAATAATCATTTCTTAAAAATAGTAGAAATCATATGGACAAACAGTTCACAAGAAAAACCACAGCAGTACGTAGAAAAAGAAATTCTCATAAAATTCAAACAGAAACTCTCATAAAATTCAATCATATGAATGTATCATCAACTTCTCCTTCTGAAATTAATAAAACTATACATTCTCTCAGAAATGGAAACTCATCTAGTTTGGATGGTGTTTCCAACAGATTAATAAGGATTTTTTCCTGCATAATAAGCCTGATTTTATCCAAAATATGTAGTGCATCACTAACTCAAGGCATTTTCCCCCACAGAGACTGAAATATGCTGCTGTTAAACCCATCTTTAAGAAAGGTGATAAGACAGATGTCAAGAACTACTGACCTGTTTCACTGCTCACATCATTTTCCATTTTTGAGAAGGTGATGTATTCTAGAACAGTATCTCACCTCAGCAACAATAATATCCTCAGAAAATCACAATTTGGGTTTTCAGAAGATTCGCTACTGAGAATGCCATTTACACTTTCATTCACCAGATTTTACACGCATCAAATAATAAAATAGTGCCGGTTGGTATTTTCTGCAACCTATGTAAGGCATTTGACTATGTGAATCACAGTATTCTCCTACATAAATTGAAGCTTTACGGGATTGACGGTATAGCCAAACAATAGATATTGTTATATCTAACCTGAAGAATGCAGAAAGCTATACTTAGTATTCTGACCAATATAATCCTGGGACATAATTCTGACTTGGGAGAAAACATGTATAGGGTTCCCCAATGCTCAATCACAGGTCCACTATTGATCCTCACATATGTAAACAATCTTCCATCTAACACACAACAAGCAGAATTAGTTCTTTTTGCAGATGAAACTAGTATTGAAATCAATCCAAGCATAATATAGAAACAGAAACATGATAAACTAAGCGTCATTCGCTGGTTTTCTGTGAACGGCCTTAGCCTCAATTTTAAAAAGACATAACATATTCAGTTCTGTACATCTGGGTGTACTACACCAATGATAAGTGAGGAGAGCTCTGAGCACTATGGGACTTAACATCTATGGTCATCAGTCGATAAGTGAGGAAATAATAAATAAGGTGGACACTTCAACATTCTTAGGTGTCCATATTGATGACAATTTAAATTAGAGAAATCACATTTTGGAACTTCTAAAACAACTTTGTTCAGCCACACTTAGAATCATTCCAAATCTTGGGGAGAGAAATCAGCAAGTTGACATATTTTGCATATTTTCATTCAATAATGACTTATGGACTAATGTTCTGGGGTAGCTCATCTTTAAGAAAGAAAGTCATTGGGCAAAAACATGCTGTAAGAATAATAAGAGGTGCTCACTCATGATCATCTTGTAGATGATCATAGGTGTTCGATATTGTAACTACTGCTTCACAGTATTTATTCCCTTATAAAATTTATTGTAAATAATCCAATGAGTTCAAAAGGAACAATGAGATACATAATTACAATACCAGAAGGAAAAATGACATTCATTACTCGACATAAAGGCTCTCTTTAGCACAAAATGGAGTGCACAGCACCAGAACAAAACTATTTCATCACTTACCCAGTGATATAAAATGCCTGACAGATACCAAAGTAAAATTTGAAAACAAACTGAGACAGTTTCTTCTTGACTACTCCT
Source organism: Schistocerca americana (assembly GCF_021461395.2). Lineage (NCBI taxonomy): Eukaryota > Metazoa > Arthropoda > Insecta > Orthoptera > Acrididae > Schistocerca > Schistocerca americana. The sequence goes on from NC_060130.1 coordinate 620,981,534, forward strand.
ATTCTGCAGAAGAATTTTGATTACTGTGATGTCTAAATGGGGATAGGTAGGAATTAGTAATACAGATCTGTGTATCTTTCTTCTTTTTGTAATATAAAATAAAAAAAAAAGTTTGTTTGCATTACTATCTTCTGCAGAAGCTGTTAAAATCAATTATTATTGGTTTCTCCATCTTAAGCTTACTGCAATTAATTAAAGAGTATTTTACACCAGACGCATTTCGCTTTTATTCACAAAGCATCTTCTGTGGTCATTTTGCAAATTGGAAACATACATTTCTACATTTTTGATTGTTTGAGATTAAAAACAGCATGTTGTTTACAAAGCTGGTGTGCAGTTGACTTACGGTGTTTCTTCCCATTGTTTACAAATTGTCCGAACCACTGCTTCTTCCCCCTGTTGGCAGAAGTTGATGTCAAAAGAAACTTCATTACACCCACATATACTTGGCACTTTTTGTACTTTTTCTTATGCTGCATTTGTGTTACTTACAACTCATTTCACCTCAATTTTGGAAATCAAACTAAAGTTATGTGAAACTACTACTACTTTTTATTTGTATACTAATAATTCGTGTGTGTGTGTGTGTGTGTGTGTGTGTGTCTTGAATGTTGTTCGGCAGAAATGTGAGAGCAGATGGCAGTGGATGAGGCGAGGGGGGGGGGCAAGTAGTGGTTTGATCCACCCCCCCCCCCCTCCACCACCCAAATCTCCTCTCCTCACACACTGCCAAACATACAAGACATTTTTCACTAATTTTTACACACACACACACACACACACACACACACACACACACACACACACGAAATATATAAAAATAGTAGTTCACAGGTTGGCAGTGCTCACAACCTACACGAAAAACAAGTGAACAACATAAACACTGTAATACTGTGTTGAGTGAGAACACACGCAACTTCGGTTCGATTTCGAAACCTGAGGTGATGTGTAAGTAACACAAATGCACTATAAGAAAAAATGTAAAAAGGCAAAAAATGTCAAATGTAATGAAGTTTCTTTCGACATCAACCTCTGCTTTCAAAGAAAGAAGAAGCGATGGTTTGGAGAATATTACCCAAGATGTAGAAACACCATAAGTAAATTGCACACATACTCTACAAACAACATGCTGTTTTTTGATCTAACACAACCAAAATTGTACAAACATATGTATTCAATTTGCAGAATGACCACAGAAGGTGCTTTGTAAATAAAAGCAAAACCTGTCTGGTGCAAAATTCTTTTTAATTAACTGCAGTACGCTTAAGACAGAGAAACCAATCATGATTTTTAAAAAAAAATGTATGATGTCAATTTAAATAACTTTTTCCACATCATTACGGTCTATCGTGCATAATGATCCATGGAACATATAACTAACTGTGGCTGATACACTCCTTTCCCCATTTACGCTAAATAATTCACCAACAATACTAGGAAAGGTTTCCTCTGACACACAAAAAAAAAAAAAATCTATGTACACAACAAACGTAATCTGTCACCTGAGTGGTTTTTTTTCCTTTGTGTAATGAACACCAGATTTGTTTAAGGTATCATCAACTCATTAAAATTTGTCACAGAATCATCTGAGCCTCTGGTTAATTTCTTCCACCAAGCTCCAAAACAGCGGAATTCAGTCCATTTGTGTTTTTGACACTGCAAATAGTAAGCCATACTTCAATCTCGTGTACTGGGCATCTTGTCTTTAATGATTCAGCCAGCCATCTAAAGGAACTGAGGGTTGGTTCAGCACAGCATCCAGTCCACAGAATCAACACAAGTCACAATTTACAGCTATGTGCATCCAATGCATTCAATATTGCCAGCAGAGTGTCTTTCACATTTTGGACAAGACCTCACAGCAAACATACTGTACGCACACTGGCCTTCCTTCTCGACCTCTCTGCTACTTTTCTCACATGCTCTATTAGCCGTCTAACGTGGAAGCTTCCAATTCCTCACATAACCCAACCCCCCCCCCCCCCCCCCCCCCTCCGTGCGAGAGTTCATATCTATTAAACCATAATGAGCAGCTGTGCTCTGCGACGGGTACCTAACGGTTACCACTGGGTGTAGTTGCTGTTCCGAACAGAAGCTGCAAAGCAATTGCATCTTTACTTGAAGTTACTCGTACTTTATGTACCTCGGGTATACACTGTTCTGTTTAAAAAGAATAGCTTGATGTAGTCATAGGATCCAGCCGTGTATGTCTGCTTTCATGCCCTGCAGCTAACTGGCTGTAAATAACAACCTGTAGCTGTGACCCTGAACTCAAATAGTCTAGACACTGGCTGGAATTGCAAGTTAATAAAATACACAGAAATAGAAAATAAGAGTTAAATGAATAAATTAGCTTCTATTCTAGTATTTGAAACTGATGTAGATGCCAGAGAATTATGCTGAATAATGTTTATTCAAGAAAGGACATCTCAAACAAACTGAAAGTGGTCATACTATATTTAGCTGAGATACAGAGAGAAATTACCCTAATCAAACGCAGTAAAGTTATGTTGAGAGCATTAAGAGAATGACAGCAAAATCCCCAGACTAAATAGTCATCAAAGACTCATGAAAACTAAATCCATTTCATGATCCCAATACACACAAGATTCAACAGTTCAAAATAGTTCAGAGTCCAACATGATGATTCACGAAATATAAATAACAGTAACTCATACTCTGTCTATGCGCAGTTCTGTATTACAAGTGGAAGTAGTTAAAAGTCCTACTCTGGGGCACATTAAGACCTCTTGAATCATAAAATCACTTTAGCCATTCACCACTCAGAATCAAACATGTCCACAATTGAATCATGCTCGTTACCACGGTTAGGTCAGCCTTCTTCCAGCACTCAGCGTGAAGTCTCCAGACTCACTCCCTTGAGCACTTCAATCGGAAAATCCAAGTCTCCAATTGACTCCAGCAGTGTTCTGCCAAGTTCCAACTCTCATTGGCCTAAGACCATTCCCAACAAAAATACATCACCCTTAAGCTCTACAGACATGATTTGATTCAAGATGACCACTTTCTCACACTAAACTAACATATTACAACAATATTTAAATAAAAGAAACATTATAAACATCAAGTTACACGCAGATGATTTACAAATATAAGTAATAGTTGGTTTATAAATAAATAAACCAGTATTCTTCCACAAGCGTGCTCACATTAAATGACTAAACGTTACTGTTAAATGTAATTTAAAAAATTATTTATGCCTTCTTGACAAGAGGTGTCTTTTGGCAATTTTTAATGGTGGTGTCCACTAACACATGCCACTGACCAATTTTAAATTTGCACAATTTTTTAATAACACTTTCAATCAACATTTAAATAAAGTTACTGGCTAAATAGTAAATAGTCCTTCAAGTAAACACACAAGCATGACAGAATATGAGGTATTCATGTTGTGCTCATTTGCTGAGTAAATGTGAAGAATGCAATGGTCTGACAAAGAGGTGCATAATAAAAAAGATATAAAAGATGTAATTAATCAAGAAATAAAAAAGATAGAGATACATAGGTTTCAGAGGTGATAGATATAGTGCCATGCTATCACCTGAGATAACAGTTTTCTTGAAATCACATGAAGCAAACAAAAGTTGTTAAGTCACAAATTCACTTTGAAAATGTTTATTCATGACGAGATATTAACTTGTGTAGTGTTAAAGATATTGAGATACTGTTGTGTCATTGGATGTGCCTCACTTTTCTGAGATCGCAAATATATTCAGATTTGCATTAATATTTGATGTAAGGCATTGTCAAATCTCCAAGAGCTGTAGCTTAGCCATCTTTAAGGTTTTCTGACACTCTACCATTTCTTGGAGCATCTTTTGCACAAAGACCATGTGAGTAACAGCCATCTAAAATCCCAGGTTAGGGCTTTTCCCACATCCGGTCCTTTACTAATGCACATGGCTCGCCTAGAGTGGCTGTGACGGCCATGTTGTGCTACTGGCCCTGGGTCTGCACAGCTTCGTAAACATATTCACTTTACCTTGTGCCAACTCTAGGTGGCCAACTAGCTCGCATACATACAGATAACATTACACACCTCCATTTAATGTTGTGCATTAGCTGGCTAATTTGGCACATTATGTCGCACCAAATTTGACATACCTAACATAATAAATACACACATAAAATAATAAATGGAATACTCTACTTGCTTGTCAGAACAATAATGTAAGTACATTTGGGATGGTGTATGACACAGCATGTACCTCCCAGGATATGTCATAACATCTTAACAGCATACACTTACTAAATCTAACACGAATTGTAAAAATTATGGCATATTGATTAAATGTCCAAATAAACACATAAATTTTGAAGTAACTTTCAGCTCAGCTCTCTCTCTCTTTAGTTTTTAGCACTTTTGCGCTCACCTGACAGCACCTTTGCTTTTACCACTACATCATAGAACTTCACTTTCACAGACACAGCACATGACCAGCGTACCGGTGTCAAAGTTTAGATGGTTCACAGTCCAGCTGCCTCTGTTAAAATTCATGATACCCTTAGCCAAGCACTCTGCCAAAACATGCATAAATCTGCAATCACTGTCAGTGCTGAAGGACGATAACTGTCAAAATACGACTGTGGTGTTAATTACCAACAATCATACGGCTTCCTGAATCCCAATAGAGCAGACACTAAACACCTTCTCCAGTGAAATTGATACATCCACAAACAGGACAGCAAGCAAAAACACTGATTAATAGGCATAGGCAAAACACTTGCTTCAGCTCAGCATTTCAAACACTCTATCCATGTTCTCACTAGAAAATACCTCTTTCGTGCGCCATAAATCAACAAATGTTTTATCATTTCTTTGCCATTTATTGACTTTCAACTCTGCAGATAACTGCAGTCTAGATTCATCAATATACTATTTGCAGAAGAAAACTCTTCTCTCTTTCATTATTCTCTAAAACATATTACAAAGTTGTCCCCTAACTTTTACAAACAATGCTATTTAGAACCCTTCCAAAATAACACACATCACAGAATTAACCCACGTAATATACCCTCACAAACTTAACTCATACATTGCACATAACTGCAGTTGTACTACCACAAGCAAAATTTTAACAAGGTCTTCAGACCTCCCTGATCCAAATTTTGTGCAAACAATAATTACAAGTAAATCATACACATTACACGAGAAACCCATGCAAAATACTAGAAGTACATATTTAAATAACGCCTTGAAATTTCTCTCCAATTCTTATGTACAATACAATTTATTCCCCTCTTTCACAAATGATGAAACTTATTTACATTCTGCCAACCTCTGCACAGCAAAATTTGTGTGACCAATGTTTACTCCTTCCTTGTACTAAATTGTGCTTTCATACTTTATCATCTTAAATTTTCCAAATTACCCCTTTCACAAAACAGAAATATCCCTCAAAATTTTTATAATTAAACATGAAAATACACTTATTTACACACTTCACCATGTTCTTCTTCTACAAGGTGCAAACCTGCTACTGCTGCTGCTTATATTAATCCAGTCAGTGAGAGTAACTTTTGAATCTCACTTTTTTTGCCTTTTTCTCATCTGCTCGAATTCAAGTTCTCTTTCCTCATCCACCAATGGACTCTTACGTTCACATACAAAATTTATGAGTACCACTGGCACATCACTTTTAGACTCAAGAAATGCATACTTTCTTTCTCCATCAATATCCTTCATTTCTCATACAGGCTGCATGTCTTTGATTTCACTCCTCTTTGAACACTGCTCCCCCAAAAGAGCATTTTCAACAACTCTTCCTTTTTCTTACATATTCATGGTACACACAATAATTTCAGAGCAACTCTCAATCATATTATAAATTCCTAGATTCTTTTGATCTACCTCCAACTCATCTGTGGGGTTTAAATCACCCTCAAAATCCTTTGTATTATCTTCCTCGTAAGCATAAAATACCCTGTTCCCTTCTTCTGAACTAACAATATCAGTAGCTGGAACATTCTTATAATTAACCACACAACTTAAAACTTTGTCTCTCTTAAACAAATCCTCACTTATTTCTGCTGATATACTATAAACTATATCACAATTGACTCCATTAAGGGGGGTAGGATGTCAAACGGGCCCACTTGGAGCAGGAGAGGCACCACAGGACATTTTATTTTGTACTGTCTATACTTTTACAAATAAATTCATAAAACTTTGTCAGCATGACCAGAAAGGATTCAGGATTCACACTCATAGCAGTGGAAGTGCAAAAACATAACAAAATAATTTATTTTTAGATATGAAATTTCATCATTTTTTCACTTACTGTTGGCTGCATTTGTTGCTATAGGTACATTTTTCTTCACATGTAAGAGAGATTCTTTGATGAATTTTGCACATCATACAAACCATACTTACAGGTGTATGAAACACTAGAATTTTCCAAATCTACTAAAAACCGTGGTAAAAATTGAGATGATTAACTACAAAAATGGATTTTTTTTTCTAAACATAAAGTTTAAAACGTAACAGCTCATTCATTTTTTCATAAATTAAATAGATTCTTTCAGGCACCTGTAAGTATGGTTTCTATGCCGTGCAAAATTTATCGAACAGTCTCTCTTACTTATGAAGAAAAGAGTACCTATAGCTACAAATGTAGCCAATAGTAAGTGAAAAAATGATGAAATTTCACATGTAAAAAAAATTATTTTGTTATGTTTTTGAACTTCTGCTGCTACGAGTGTGAATCCTGAATCCTTCCAGGTTATGCTGACAAAGTTTTATGAATTTACTTGTAAAAGTATAGACAGTTGAAATTAAAATGTCCTGTGGTGCCTCTCCTGCTCCAAGTCGGCCCGTTTGATGTCCAACCCCCCCCCCCCCCCCCCCCAACTTCTATCGGAAAGCACCAGCACTAACTCCGTCAACCTCCACCAGTACACTATAATTGCCCCAACTGCATCATCCCACATTAGAATTCATAGTACATTCAAACTGTGCCAAACTTGGATCTACCTTTGTCTACAAACATTTTCTCTACTCTCAGACTGCTACGACACTTTGTAATCTGATCTACCACCCAACACTTTACTTTCACATTCATCCTTCCACATCCACTCATAATTCAAGTTTTCATCAAGAGCCATTGGTTCACATCCATCAATAACAATAAATCTTCCTCCAAGATACCTAGATCAGTGGCTTCAACTTTCGCAACTTCAGTGCCTGAAACATCGTCTTTACCTTCCTTTAACAATAAATCACCCACAGCCATGGATACATAATAAAATTCACCTCCAGCTGATGAGACTACAGCTTCACCACCTTCAAAGATATCCTCACATATATCCAACAAAGCAAACCTCTCTATATACATTTTCACTTATTTTACTATAATTGTTGCTACTGACCAGTGTCTCATCAGAATTTGTCATAAATTCCATTTCCATCAAATTCAAATCCACCTCTGCCTCTCTTTTGTTCACAGAATCTTTCAACAAACATACATTCATTCCATCATTCACTTTCCTTTGACCAAATAAATTCTCCATACAATCATTATTAACTCTTTCTACACATTGTATATTTCTTGCGTCATTTCTATGGCTGCGCCACTTAAAATTATTCCCCACTTTATTCTACTTCGCTTCACCTTGTACCACTTCTAGGCGGCCAACATTTGTGGCTGCTTTGCTGAATTTTCAACACCCACAGAATTTTTAAAATAGCTTGTCTTTTTCATTGCCAGTTAATTTTGTCACCTCCGAACCTGAGATGGGCAATCTCTAGTTTCCCAACCTCACGTTCTGGCGTGAAGCTCCTGCTCCTCAAATCTTCGTTCCCGATTTTGATTTTCATTATGAAAGTTGCTGTTACCATTCATTTCCCCTGTGAAAATTATTATTACAGTGATAGCTATTTTGGTGATTATTGTAATTCCCATTCAGGCATCCATCCTCCTGACTATTTTCCCCATTATGTGGCTTGAATTTCAATCCTTGTTCAAGTTTGTTAATAAAATCTAAAAACTCATCAATAGAATTTGTTGGGCTGTGGACAAGATCCCATTTCAAAAAGCTAAGTGGACATCTCTTGAGCATTGTGATTTCAGTCAACACTCCCAGTGGATGATTTATATGTATCAACTTAGTGACATCATGAACACAAAAATCCCGCATCAATCCACTTCTGTGTTTGAAACTTGGTCCATTTAAATACTCAGGTCCATTTAAATACTCATTCTGAAGTTGCATTTGCTTTGCTTCACTCTAGAATTTGTTCAGGAAACAATTCTCAAACACTTCATAGGCAGTAAATGAAGTACTCAATAAATTTGTCCATGACTGTGCACTGCCCTCAAGATGCCCAGTAGCAAACTTAATTTTTGTCTCTTCTCACTAAACTATCTTTACATGCAGCAAGAAAATCAACTGGATGATATATTCCATCATTTGCAAACCACACTGTCGTTCCTGAATTAACCCACAGAAAACCTGTCACAGTAGTAGCCTGATCTGCTACTACAGAATTTAGTTCTGCATTCATGCCTTTAAACCGCTGTTCATGTTGCACAGCTTCTTTATTAATCTTTGCTTCTAACTGTCTTCTCTATTTTTCACAACCTGCTACTCTTTCTCAAATGCTTTTTGCCTCAGCACACTATTCTTCACCTTGCCACCCAGCTCATAATGTATCTTTTCCAACCTGTCCCCGAAACCCTTTTCCACTGGATCGGGATCGACTCTGGTGTTAACCCGCCAACCTCCTCAGAAATTTTGTCTACATTTGCCCTTACACCTTCTAATTTTGAATTAGTCATACCTTTTATATCCAATTTAATTTTCTTCACCTAAGATTTTATTGTTTCTGCTACACTTGTTTTTACTGAATCTGTCTCTGTTTCTACTAATCCTATCTCTGTACCCAATACCCCCATTCTTGAGTTTAGATTTGTCAGAATTTCCTTCAACCATGCCATAGAATCATTCACAATTACATATACCTTCTCTGATTTTGGACTATGTGCCTCACTAATATTGTCTCTATCAACATTACCACGTTCAAACTTTGGACTATCTGGCCCACTCACATTATCTGAACCAAACATGCTGGGTGACTGCTTAATTACTGGAAGCTCCATTACTGACGGTAACCCTGTGGGTTCAAATATATTAAGGCTATCGGCAGCAGTACTGATCTTATTGGTCATGTTGGCAGCTTGTGTTGTATTTCTGCTGCCAGAAGTGTAGATGCTGCTGATGGCGATGCTGTTGCTGACACTGATGAACTAGAAGTTGGCACCAGTGTTCTGTGCTGCCGTGGCCGCCACTGCCGCAGTGCAGCCAATGAAGTCTTCAGTGCTGCTAGTCACTGCAGACTCGAACTCAGCATGCCTCTTCATAGCATTCATCTACTTTCTTGAAATTCTGTGGCTGATTTCACCACACCCAACTTTTGCTACCGATTCCCACACATGCAACTGGCACAAAATCTTATGCTTGGAGCCCCCTCACAAACTGCCTATCATGCAATACATTTGGGACCTGGATCACAGAGTCTTGTAAAGTGTTAGAAATACAGTTCCAATTCTAAAGGGGTTAGATTCAGATTCTGGACAAGAAAACTCCAACTGGGATGGTTGCCTAATGGTTATCACTGCATGTAGTTGCTCTACAGAACAGCAGTCCTATCAAGCAAACCAGCTGCTTATTTATTTGTTATTCGTACTTTATGTACTTGGACTATGCAAGGCTCTGTTTAAAAAGAGTAGCTCAATATAGGCATAGGGTCAAGCCGTGCACATTTGCTTTCATGCCCTGCAGCTAACTGGCTGCAAATAATATCCTGTAGCTGTGAAGCTGAATTCAAGTAGTCTACGCATTGGCTAGAATTGGAAGTTAATAAAATACACAGAAATACAAAATAAAAGTTAAATGAATAACTGAATAACAAGGCTTCTATTCTAATGTCTGTAACTGATGTAGATGACAGAGAATTATGTTGAATAATGTTTATTCCAGAAAGGACATCTCAAATAAACTGGAAGTGGTCCTACTATATTTAGTTGCGATACACAGAAAATAACCTTACCAAATACAATAAAGTTACAGCGAGAGCGTTAAGAGAATGATAGCAAAACCCCTAAACTAAATACCCATCAAAGACTCGTGAAAACCAAATCCATCTCGTGATCAAAATACACGTTAAGATTCAACAGTTCAAAATTCAATACAATGATTCACTAATTAAGACATACAATACAGACAATACTCTGTGTTATAACGTCAAGTTTAACACATATATTTCAGAACGACACAACACATATAAGTCACAGAGTAAGTTGACAAGCAAGACATGTGTACACGTTAGCATTCGAATGAGCACTAAGTCCCAGTCTAGCGGCCGCTGCTCGGCTGGCGGCTTAGGTCACGCAGCTGCTGCATGGCTGGCAGACAGCGCCGCACGTAGAGGACTTTTCCACCCTTTGAAATTGTTGCACTGGTCTTGATGGAGGTGTCCTGGAGATGGCTAACGTCCATAGGCGTTGTTTGACTCGCCGTAAATTCTCGAGGAGGCGGCTTCCCGTACGGACGGAAGTGTCCCCGATGATAACGGGTCGAGATGACAGGAGACGTAGGGGTCGAATCTGCTGGGGCCCCATGCACCAACCTGCCCACTGCAGCAAGTCCAGCTGATATGACAGGAAACATGGGCGATGTGTCGGTGTCCACTGGAGGAGGAGGAGGCGAGTAGATTTGCTCTGACAAAGGATGGTCATCCGGTTCCTGCATGGGCACATCTCCTGGTGGCGTCCATTCTTGTGCTGGCATCGCGATGATGGTGAGAGGGCTGCGTTGTGAGTATTGAGAGATGCCAAGATCCCAAGCGTCAGGTAGAGCCAAAGGTGGTGTAGCGGCATCCGGAACAGGCGTTGCTGGCACACGAGGCCAAAGCTAGTCCGAATGACGCACTGCAACACACGTGTCCGTCTGGATTTCATACAGGCGTCTGCCATGGTGTCTTAAGATGCGGCCCGGGCTCCAATTTGGCCGCCTGCCATATCCCTGTACCCAGACGAGGTTGTCGGCGGTGAACCGGCCAAGTGAAGGCACCCGCGGCCGTGAGGTGGAAGGCCGCAGAAGATGAAGTAGCGTGCGGGGCTGTCGGCCATGTAAGAGCTCAGCTGGATTGTGGTCGCCCATGGGGGTGAAACAGTAAGACGCCAGAAATTGGAGAAGCGCATCATCAGCAGCAGAAGAAGTCAGAAGTTTCCGCATCTGAGCCTTAAATGTGCGGACCAGTCGTTCAGCCTCACCGTTGGATTGTGGATGGAACACCGTGACGAACACAAAAATCCGCAAATTCGGAAGAGGCAAATTGCGGACCATTATCAGTAACAAGAGTAGAGGGGAGGCCTTCCAAAGAAAAAATGCGGGCGAGAGCACTGGTGGTTGTCGCGATGGTAGGCGACGTGCAACGGACAATGAAAGGAAAGTTAGAGTAGGCGCCAATTACGAGGAGCCAATAAGTACCTAAAAAGGGTCCCGCAAAGTCAGCATGAATACGCTCCCAGGGCTTCTCAGGCAAAGGCCGCGGTGACAAACATGACTTCGGGGCAGCGGCCTGTGACGCACAAGGGCCGCAGGCAGCGTCATGTGTGCTATTTCAGAGTCGATGCCAGCCCAGTACACACGACGGCGCGCCAGATATTTTGTGTGAGACACACTCCAGTGCCCTTGGTGAAGGAGGCGCAAGACCGAAGCACGCAAAGACGCAGGTACCACAACACGCAGCGAAGTATTGTCAGTGGAGAGGACGATAACACCATCCTTAGCTGTGAGGCGGTAGTGCAAAGCGTAGTAGTTCCGCAACGGATCAGAAGTCTTAGCGGACGGACGAGCTGGCCAACCCTTCTGAATACAGCGGACGAATACCATCCCAAGAGAGTTGAATCCCCAAGTACGTGATAGATGCCTGAAAAAATTGTGAATTCTGAAGATTACACTTAAGACCGGCAGTCTGTAAGACATGAAAAAGTGTACGGAGATTTTGAAGATGTTCTTCAGTGGTGGAGCCAGTGACAATAATGTCGTCCATGTAATTGATACACCCAAGGACAGGGAGCAATAATTGTTCCAAGAATCGCTGAAAGAGAGCAGGGGCGCTAGCAAACCCGAATGGCAAGCGTTGGTATTGATAGAGGCCGAAAGGTGTGTTAAGGACCAGAAACTGCTGGGAAGCAGCGTCGAGAAGAAGTTGATGATAAGCTCCTGACAGGTCAATTTTAGAAAAATGCTGGCCTCCAGCAAGTTTAGTGAACAGTTCTTCAGGATGGGGCATAGGGTAAGTGTCGATGAGGCATTGAGCATTTACAGTGGCTTTGAAATCGCCACAGAGACGAATATCACCATTTGGCTTAGCAACGACAATGACAGGAGAGGACCAATCATTGGAAGTGACAGGAAGCACGACCCCTGAAGTAGTGAGACGATCCAACTCCTGTTTTACCCGATCACAAAGGGCCACAGGAATGGGCCGAGCCTGAAAAAACTTAGGCCGAGCAGTGGGTTTGAGCGTGATATGAGCTACAAAGTCGTTTGCACGGCCTAACCCAGGAGAAAAAAGGGACAAAAATGTCGTCGACAAGGAATCCAGTTGAGCATAAGGAATAGCATCAGAGACAATATTGACAGAGTCATCTATGGAGAACCCAAAAACGCGAAAGGCATCGAAACCAAAAAGATTTTCTGCGTTGCTCTGGTCGACCACAAATATGGGAACAGTGCGAACGACGGATTTGTAAGACACCTCAGCATTAAACTGTCCCAAGTGAGAAATCTTCTGTTTATTGTACGTCCGTAATTGCCGAGTGACAGGTGACAGGAGTGGAGAACCCAACTGAAGATACGTCTGAGAATTAATTATAGTGGCAGCAGAACCGGTATCCACTTGCACGCGAACATCTCGACCAAGGATTTGGACAGTGAGGAATAACTTCCCTGAAAGGGAAGAAGTGCAATTGACAGATAACACAGAATCAGAATCAGCGTCATGTTCATGAACATCATGTATGCGGTCAGATTTGCAAACGGAAGACACATGACCTTTCTTTTTGCAATTGTGACTCACAGCCCAACGTTGGGGACAATCCTCGCGTGAATGTTTCGTAAAACACTGCGGACATGAAGGAAGTAGGCGGGGGTTTTGCTGCAGTTTCTTAGCGGGTTGTTTACGGTTAGGCCGAGGCTGCGCGTGGGAGTGCACTGCAGCCACGTCGGCCGGCGGTGAGGCGCAATGGAGAGAACTTCATCTAGAGTCGGATTTGGCAACTGAAGGGCACGTTGCCAAACTTCTTTGTCGGGCGCCGACCGGATAATAGCATCCCGTACCATGAAAATGGCATAGGATTCTTTGTGAACGTCAGTAACAAATTGACACTTTCGACTGAGGCCATGTAGTTCAGCAGCCCAAGCACGATAGGATTGATGTGGCTGTTTTTGACAAGGATAAAAGGCAACACGAGAGGCTACCACATGTGTTTGCTTTTGAAAATAGATAGACAGAAGTGAGCACATTTCAGCAAAGGACAAAGACGCAGGATCCTTCAAAGGAGGCAATTGTGACAACAACCGATACATTTGAGGTGAAATCCAGGAAAGGAACAGAGACTTACATGGTTTTTCGTCCGTGACATGAAATGCCAAGAAGTGCTGTCGGAGACGTTTTTCATAATCAGACCAGTCTTCCGCCGTCTCGTTGTAAGGAGGAAAAAGAGGTATAGCCAACGACAAGAAACGCTCCGCATTTGACTCCATGACGAAATCGCCACTGTTATAAGCGTTTGCTGTTCAAGGAGATTTTGCAATAGTTGCTCGACAGTAGCCATGGAACCCTGTGGGTCAACGGTGAAAAGGAAAAATCCCATCCTCGTCGCCAATTGTTATAATGACAAGTTTAACACTTATATTTCAGAACGACACAACACATATAAGTCAAAGAGTAAGTTGACAAGCAATACATGTGTACACGTTAGCATTCGAATGAGCACTGAGTCCCAGTCTAGCGGCCGCTGCTCGGCTGGCCGCTTAGGTGGCGCAGCTGCTGCATGGCTGGCAGACAGCGCCGCACGTAGAGGACGCGCGTAATTGCGCGGCGGCGCTTTGAATGATCGTCGAGTCACAACACTCTGGCTATGTGCAGTTCTTTATTGCAAGCTGAAGAAATTAAAAGTCCTACTTTGGTGCACATTCAGACCTCTTGAATTATAAAGTCCTTTTAGGTGTATGATAGTGGCCATTCACTGCCCAGAATCAAACATGTCCATGACAAATCACACTCATTACCACAGGTGTATCTGATTTCTTCCAGCATTTGACAAAGTCTCCAGAATCATTCCCTTGAGGGCTTCACCCAGAAAATCCAAGTCTCGACTTGACTCCTGCAGTATTCTGCCAATGCCCAGCTCTCATTGGGTGAAGGCCATTACCAACAAAAATACATCATCCTTAAACTCTACAAACATGATTTGATTCAAGATGACCACTTTTCCACACTAAACTAATATATGACAAAACTATTTAAATAAAAGAATATGACAAAACTATTTACATAAAAGAAACATTATAAACATTTGGTGACATTCACATTGTTTGCAAATATAAGTAATAGTTGGTTTATAAATAAATAAACGAGTATTCTTGCACAAGTGCACTCACATTAAATGATTACACATTATCATTAAGTACAGGGTTATTACAAATGATTGAAGCAATTTCACAGCTTTACAATAACTTTATTACTTGAGATATTTTCACAATGCTTTGCACACACATATAAAAACTCAAAAAGTTTTTTTAGGCATTCACAAATGTTCGATATGTGCCCCTTTAGTGATTTGGCAGACATCAAGCCGATAATCAAGTTCCTCCCACACTCGGCGCAGCATGTCCCCATCAATGAGTTCGAAAGCATCGTTGATGCGAGCTCGCAGTTCTGGCACGTTTCTTGGTAGAGGAGGTTTAAACACTGAATCTTTCACATAACCCCACAGAAAGAAATCGCATGGGGTTAAGTCGGGAGAGCGTGGAGGCCATGACATGAATTGTTGATCATGATCTCCACCACGACCGATCCATCGGTTTTCCAATCTCCTGTTTAAGAAATTCTTCTGGTTTAGCCTTTTCCGTAAGATTTTCCAAACCATCGGCTGTGGTACGTTTAGCTACCTGCTTGCTTTATTCGTCGACTTCCGCGGCTACGCGTGAAACTTGCCCGCACGTGTTCAACCGTTTCTTCGCTCACTGCAGGCCGACCCGTTGATTTCCCCTTACGGAGGCATCCAGAAGCTTTAAACTGCGCATACCATCGCCGAATGGGGTTAGCAGTTGGTGGATCTTTGTTGAACTTCGTCCTGAAGTGTCGTTGCACTGTTATGACTGACTGATGTGAGTGCATTTCAAGCACGACATACGCTTTCTCGGCTCCTGTCGCCATTTTGTCTCACTGCGCTCTCGAGCGCTCTGGCGGCAGAAACCTGAAGTGCGGCTTCAGCCGAACAAAACTTTATGAGTTTTTCACGTATCTGTAGTGTATCGTGACCATATGTCAATGAATGGAGCTACAGTGAATTTATGAAATCGCTTCAATCATTTGTAATTATTTATGCCTTCTTGACACAGGCATCTTTTGGCACTTTTTAATGGTAGCATCTGCTAACACATGCCATTGACCACATTTAAATTAGCACAATTTTTTAATAACACTTGCAATCAATATTTCAATAAAGTTCCTGGCAAAATAGTAAACAGTTTCCAGAATGAGATTTTCACTCTGCAGTAGTGTGTGCACTTTGTATGAAACTTCCTGGCAGATCAAAAGGCAAAGGTCCCGAGTCTCGGTCCAGCACACAGTTTTAATCTGCCTGGAAGTTTCATAGTAAACAGTTCTTTAAATAAATACAAAAGTATGACAAAATATGAGGTATTCATGCTGTGTTCATTTGCTGTGTAAATGTGGAGAACACGATATTCTGACAAACATTTGTGTGATGAAAAAGATATAAAAGATACACTTAATCAAAAAATAAAATGGATAGAGATACATAGCTTTCAGAGATGATAGCTATAGTGACGCACTATCACCTAGGATAACAGTCTGTTGAAATCACCTGAAGCAATTAAAAATTGTTAAGTCAGTTACTGGCAAAATAGTAAACAGTTTCCAGAATGAGATTTTCACTCTGCAGCAGAGTGTGCACTCGTATGAAACTTCCTGGAAGATTAAAACTGTGTGGCGAACCAAGACTCAAACTTTGAAAATGTTTATTTATTGTGAGATATTAACTTCAGTAGTTTTAAAGATATTGTGTTGTGTCACTGGACGTGCCTAACGTTTCTGAGATCGCAAATGTATTCAGATTTGCATTAATATTTGATGTGAGTTATTGTCAAATCACAAAGAGCTGTATCTCAGCCGTCTTTAAGATTGTCTTACACTACCATTTCTTGGAGCATCTCCTGCACAAAGCCCATGTGAGTAACAGCCATCCAAATTTCCAGCATAGAGGTTTCCCCCACATCCAGTCCTTCACTAATGCACATGGCTCACCTGGAGCAGTTATGGCAGCCTATCCGGCTGCGTTATGCTATCAGACCTGGGGCTGCACAGCTTCATAAACAAATTCACCTTACCTTGTACCAATTCTAGGCGGCCAACTAGTTGACCTACATACACATAATATTACAGCAGACAGTAACCAAATTTGCCTTTCATGCACAGCAATACTCAAACCCACCATTGTCCTATAATCACACCTCGAGTGATAATGAACCAGTCTGGTTGTATGCGCTGGAAAGCACAGAGATACCAGGAGTTAAAGCGATTCCAAAGGCATTAGAGGTGCCACAGCTTTCACTGCAGGTGCCATAATGTCATTGCAGTCTAGGGCAGCAGCCTGAAGACTGCTGCTCACCGCTAATACAGCTTGTAGCTGTTTTTGAAAGGCAGTGGTTCACACACCACATGGAAATCATGATCATCTCTTCTGGCACAAGTCGTAGAAGCTGAGGCAGCATGCACTATTTCATGTTTGAGCAGGTTCAGATCTCTCTTTAGTAGGTAACTGAAGGGTGTATTTATGTGTAAACTGAGAAATTTAAATAGTTTGTGTGTGACGCTTTTGTCAACTGCTCACACAATGTAATAAAGGATAATTTAACATGCCAGCACGACACTGTGCATAAAATATACCCCTCAACAAGACGCTAATGATATGAACAACATCACTTTTTGAAACAGCACTTCTGGACTTATGCAGATACAATATTGTTTTCTTATCCTCGCATGAAGATGTCACTCTCCACCTATTGTCCACTAGTTTTAATACAACATGTATACACCATCTAGAAAAAAATTACATTTTGTTTTGTTGCACCATTTTTGCAGTTACAGCTTATAAGAATGCTTAGAAACTTGGGGAGTTATTTCTGTGGCAGAGATTTTAATAAAACTGGTCATTTACTATGGTTGTCTGTAGAGATTTAGCCCAATCATTAGAAGCAAAACTGCAGAAATGGTAATGGCTTCTTCATAAACTGCCTCTTCATCCCATAAATTACTATGTTTTATGACTGACAAACAAAAATTCAGCTCTGTCTACATGTGCTTCAACGGCAGCAGAAAGAAAGAACATTTATGTGCATGGGTCTTGATTTAAAATGTCATCTGCTCAGTGCCCACTAGAAGTTTCTAACAGGCATTTTAAATCAAATTGCAAAAATTTCTTGAAAATTGGACAAAATGTGGCACTTAGTGGGGGTTCATATAAAAATACTCCTTTATCGATGTTTCATTTCTTCCCATACAAAACGGATACAGTCACTCCATAAGCCACCTCTTACCTTTAACTTTACTGGCTGCAGCATCAGACGCCGATACTTGTACACTGTGCAGTTTCATTTTTTTTTGTTCACGATATTCTTCCATAAAACCTTTTGAAAGTTCATCAACAATCTGCGTAAGTTCTGTGTTGTACCTGAAACAAATGACAATATAAAAAAAGTATTTTAGCAATGCAAGTGGCTTTTTTCTGAGGCTATCAACTCCCCCCCCCCCCCCTCCCTCCCCCAATGAACCATGGATCTTGGCTTTGGTGGGAAGACTTGTGTCCCTCAGCGATACAAATAGCTGTACCGTAGGTGCAACCACAACGGAGGGGTATCTGTTGAGAGGCCAGACAAATGTGTGGTTCCTGAAGAGGGGCAGCAGCCTTTTCAGTAGTTGCAGGGGCAACAGTCTGGATGATTGACTGATCCAGCCTTGTAACACTAACCAAAACGGCCTTGCTATGCTGGTACTGCGAACGGTTGAAAACAAGGGGAAACTACAGCCGTAATTTTTCCCGAGGGCATGCAGCTTTACTATATGGTTAAATGATGATGGTGTCCTCTTGGGTAAAATATTTTGGAGGTAAAATAGTCCCCCGTTCGGACCTCTGGGCGGGGACTACTCAAGAGGATGTCGTTATCAGGAGAAAGAAAACTGGTGTTCTACGGATCGGAGCGTGGAATGTCAGATCCCTTAATCGGGCAGGTAGGTTAGAAAATTTAGAAAGGGAAATGGATGGGTTAAAGTTAGATATAGTGCGAATTAGTGAAGTTCGGTGGCAGGAGGAACAAGACTTTTGGTCAGGTGAATACAGGGTTATAAATACAAAATCAAATAGGGGTAATGCAGGAGTAGGTTTAATAATGAATAAAAAAAATAGGAGTGTGGGTAAGCTACTACAAACAGCATAGTAAATGCATTATTGTGGCCAAAATAGACACGAAGCCCACACCTACTACAGTAGTACAAGTTTATATGCCAACTAGCTCTGCAGATGACAAAGAAATTGGTGAAATGTATGATGAGATAAAAGAAATTATGCAGATAGTGAAGGGAGACGAAAATTTAATAGTTATGGGTGACTGGAATTCGATAGTAGGAAAAGGGAGAGAAGGAAACGTAGTAGGTCAATATGGATTGGGGGTAAGAAATGAAAGAGGAAGTTGCCTATTAGAATTTTGCACAGAGCATAACTTAATCATAGCTAACACTTGGTTCAAGAATCACAAGAGAAGGTTGTATACATGGAAGAAGCCTGGAGGTACTGGAAGGTCGCAGATAGATTATATAATGGTAAGACAGAGATTCAGGAACCAGGTTTTAAATTGTAAGACATTTCCAGGGGCAGATGTGGACTCTGACCACAATCTATTGGTTATGAACTGTACATTAAAACTGAAGAAACTGCAAAAAGGTAGGAATTCAAGGAGATGGGACCTGGATAAACTGAAAGAACCAGAGGTTGTAGAGAGTTTCAGGGAGAGCATTAGGGAACGATTGACAAGAATGGGGGAAAGAAATACAGTAGAAGAAGAATGGGTAGCTTTGAGAGATGAAATAGTGAAGGCAGCAGAGGATCAAATAGGTAAAAAGACAAGGGCGAATAGAAATCCTTGGGTAACAGAAGAAATATTGAATTTCATTGATGAAAGGAGAAAATATAAAAATGCAGTAAATGAAGCAGGCAAAAAGGAATACAAACGTCTCAAAATTGAGATTGACAGGAAGTGCAGAATGGCTAAGTAGGGATGGCTAGAGGACAAATGTAAGGATGTAGAGGTGCATATCACTAGGGGTAAGATAGATACTGCCTACAGGAAAATTAAAGAAACCTTTGGAGAAAAGAGAACCACTTGTATGAATATCAAGAGCTCAGATGGAAACCCAGTTCTAAGCAAAGAACGGAAAGCAGAAAGGTGGAAGGAGTATATAGAGGGTCTATACAAGGGCAATGTGCTTGAGGACAATATTATTGAAATGGAAGAGGATGTAGATGTAGATGAAGATGAAATAGGAGATATGATACTGTGTGAAGAGTTTGACAGAGCACTGAAAGACCCAAGTTGAAACAAGGCCCTGGGACTAGGCAACATTCCATTAGAACTACTGACAGCCTTGGGAGAGCGAGTCCTGACGAAACTCTACCATCTGGTGAGCAAGATGTGTGAGACAGGCGAAATACCCTCAGACTTCAAGAAGAATATAAATGTGTTGACAAATGTGAAAATTACCGAACTATCAGTTTATCAAGTCACGGCTGCGAAATACTAACGCGAATTCTTTACAGATGAATGGAAAAACTGGTAGAAGCCGACCTCGGGGAAGATCAGTTTGGATTCTGTAGAAATATTGGAACACGTGAGACAATACTGACCCTACGTCTTATCTTAGAAAATAGATAAAGGAAAGGCAAACCTACATTTCTAGCTTTTGTAGACTTAGAGAAAGCTTTTGACAATGTTAACTGGAATACTCTCTTTCAAATTCTGAAGGTGGCAGGGATAAAATACAAGGAACGAAAGGCTATTTACAATTTGTACAGAAACCAGATGGCAGTTATAAGAGTCGAGGGACATGAAAGGAAAGCAGTGGTTGGGAAGGGAGTGAGACAGGGTTGTAGCCTCTCCCCGATGTTATTCAATCTGTATAGTGAGCAAGCAGTAAAGGAAACAAAAGAAAAATTCGGAGCAGTTATTAAAATCCATGGAGAAGACATAAAAACTTCGAGGTTCACCGATGACATTGTAATTCTGTCAGAGACAGCAAAGGGCTTGGAAGAGCAGTTGAACGGAATGAACAGTGTCTTGAAAGGAGGGTATAAGATGAACATCAACAAAAGCAAAACAAGGGTAATGGAATGTAGTCGAATTAAGTTGGGTGACGCTGAGGGAATTAGATTAGGAAATGAGACACTTAAAGTAGTAAAGGAGTTTTGCTATTTGGGGAGCAAAATAACTGACGATGGTCGAAGTAGAGAGGATATAAAATGTAGACTGACAATAGCAAGGAAAGTGTTTCTGAAGAAGAGAAATTTGTTAACATCGAGTATTGATTTAAATGTCAGGAAGTCGTTTCTGAAAGTATTTGTATGGAGTGTAGCCATGTATGGAAGTGAAACATGGACGATAAATAGTTTGGACAAGAAGAGAATAGAAGCTTTCGAAATGTGGTACTACAGAAGAATGCTGAAGATTAGATGGGTAGATCACATAACTAATGAGGAGGTACTGAAAAGAATTGGGGAGAAGAGGAGTTTGTGGCACAGTTTAACTAGAAGAAGGGATCGGTTGGTAGGACATGTTCTGAGGCATCAAGGGATCACCAATTTAGTATTGGGAGGGCAGCATGAAGGGTAAAAATCATAGAGGGAGACCAAGAAATGAATACACTAAACATATTCAGAAGGATGTATGTTGCAGTAGGTACTGGGAGATGAAGAAGCTTACACAGGATAGAGTAGCATGGAGAGCTGCATCAAACCAGTCTCAGGACTAAGACCACAACAACAAAGAACATCAACTCACTATAATTTGTGCAGTGTTTATGATGCTTTTAATAAGATTTTGAGTTTAAGTAAAATAATTGCAGGTCATTCTGATGTAAACATAAAATTATTCGTCATCTAGATAAACCTATGTGGGAACATACATATTTAGCATTGCTATCTTCCTGAATTTATCTCTCATAGCATTAACTGATGAACTTTTTAAGTTGCTGTTATAACTTCAAGTTGAACAAATATATTTCAAAGATGACGCAATACATGAAAGTCACAGATCAAGTAAACAGAGTAAGATGTGTGTACACTTTAACAGTCAAATCATCACTGAGTCCGAGTCTAGTGGCCGCTGGCTGGCTGGCTGCTTAGGTGGCGCTGCTGCTGCATGGCTGGCAGACAGTGCCGCATGTAGAGGACACGCGTAACTGCGTGGCGGCACTTTGAAAGATCAGCGAGTCACAACACTTTTCCCCCCTTTGAAGTTTTTGCACAGGTCTTGATGGAGGTGGCCTGTAGATTGCTAACATCCATAGGTGGTATTTGACTGGCCGTAAAGTCTCGAGGAGGCGGCATCCCGTACGGACAGAAGTGTCCCCGATGATAACGGGTCGAGATGACAGGAGACGTAGG
This sequence comes from Schistocerca americana, assembly GCF_021461395.2. Classification (NCBI taxonomy): domain Eukaryota; kingdom Metazoa; phylum Arthropoda; class Insecta; order Orthoptera; family Acrididae; genus Schistocerca; species Schistocerca americana. The sequence goes on from NC_060130.1 coordinate 621,003,526, forward strand.
GGTCGAATCTGCTGGGGCCCCATGCACCAATCTGCCCGTTGCAGCAAGTCTGGTTGTTATAACAGGAGACATGGGCGATAGGTCCGCGTCCATAGGAGAAGGAGGCTGGTCGAGTTGCTCTGACAGGTGATGGTCATCTGGTTCCTGCATGGGCACGTCTTCTGTTGGTGTCATTTCTTGTGCTGGTACCGATATGACAGTGAGAGGACCGCATTGTGAGTAATGAGAGATTCCAGGATCCCGAGCGTCAGGTAGAGCTGAAGGTGGTGTAGCGGCATCCGGAACAGGCGTTGCCAGCACACGAGGCCGAAGCTGGTCCGAATGACGCACTGCAACACACGTGTCTGTCTGGATTTCATACAGGCGTCGGCCACGGTGTCGTAAGATGCAGCCAGGACTCCATATTGACCGCCTACCATATCCCCGTACCCATACAAGGTCGTCGGCAGTGAACCGGCCAAGCGAAGGCACCCACGGCCGTCAGGTGGAAGGCCACAGAAGATGAAGTAGCGTGCGGGGCTGTCGGCCATGTAAGAGCTCAGCCGGGCTGTGGTCGCCCATGGAGGTGAAACGGTAAGAAGCCAGAAATTGGGGAAGAGCATCATCAGCAGCAGAAGTAATCAGTAGTTTCCTCATCTGCACCTTAAATGTGCGGACCAGTTGTTCAGCCTCACCGTTTGACTGTGGATAGAACGGAGGGGCCGTGACATGCATGACGCCGTGACGGGCACAAAAATCTGCAAAATTGGAAGAGGCAAATTGCGGACCATTATCAGTAACAAGAGTAGAGGGAAGGCCTTCCAAAGAAAAAATGCGAGCTAGAGCATTGGTGGTTGCCACGGTGGTAGGCGACGTGCAACGGACAATGAAAGGAAAGTTAGAGTAGGCGTCAATAACTAGAAGCCAATAAGTACCTAAAAAGGGTCCCGCAAAGTCAGCATGACTACGCTCCCAGGGCTTCTCAGGCGATGTCCACGGTGACAAAGATGACTTCGGGGCGGCGGCCTGTGACACACAAGGGCCGCAGGCAGCGCCATGTGTGCGATTTCAGAGTCGATGCCGGGCCAGTACACATGACGGCGCGCCAGAGATTTTGTGCGAGACACACCCCAGTGTCCTTGGTGAAGGAGGCGCAAGACCGAAGCATGCAAAGACACAGGTACCACAACACGCGGCGGAGCAATTTCGCTGAAAAGGAGGAGAACACCATCCCTAGCCGTGAGGCAGTAACGCAAAACGTAGTAGTTCCGCAACGGATCAGACGTCTTAGCAGACGGACGAGCTGGCCAACCCTTCTGAATACAGCGTAAAGCCCGGGAAAGGGTAGGGTCAGAACCTGTAGCAGCCGCCAGCCGGTCCCCGGTGATGGGAAACCTGTCCACAACCCGCTGCTGAGCAACATCCAGGTGGGAACACAAAAGTTCGTCCCTATCGAATGCCAGATCAGGACCCATGGGAAGGCGAGACAGAGCATCAGCATTTGCATGTTGAGCCGTTGGCCGGAAATGAATCTCATAATTTAAACGAGACAAGTAAAGAGCCCAACGCTGGAGGCGGTGTGCAGCCTTGTCGGGAAGTGACATGGATGGATGAAACAAGGAAACAAGTGGTTTGTGATCCGTAACAAAATGAAATTTTGAGCCATAGAGAAAAACACCAAATTATGAAGAGCATAAATAATGGCCAAAGTTTCTTTCTCAATTTGAGAATAGTTTTGTTGGGGATCCGTGAGTGTTTTGGAGGCATAAGCAATGGGTTGTTCCGAACCGTCAGAAAAACGGTGAGCAAGGACTGCACCGACCCCGTATTGAGAGGCGTCTGTCGCAAGAACAAGATGTTGGCCAGGTCGATAAGTAGCCAGGCACGGGGCCTGTTTCAGCATAGTCTTCAATTTCTGGAAAGCCGCATTGCATGACGCGGACCAGTGAAAAGGCACATTTTTATGCAACAGGTGATGCAACGGCTGAGCCACCGAAGCAGCAGACGGTAAAAACCTGTGATAGTATGCTATTTTACCCAAGAAGGCCTGCAGTTCCTTAACAGATGTAGGGTGAGGAAGGGCATCAATCGCAGTGTCAGTTTGCTGAAGCAGACGAATACCATCCCAAGAGAGTTGAAACCCCCCCTAGTACGTGATAGATGCCTGAAAAAAAATTTGATTTCTGAAGATTACACTTAAGACCGGCAGTCTGTAAGAGATGAAAAAGTGTGGGGAGATTCTGAAGATGTTCTTCAGTGGTGGAGCCAGTGACAACAATGTCATCCATGTAATTGATACACCCAAGGACAGGGAGCAATAATTGTTCCAAGAATCGCTGAAAGAGAGCAGGGGCACTCGCAACCCCGAATGGCAATCGTTGGTATTGATAGAGGCCGAAAGGCGTGTTAAGGACCAGAAACTGCCGAGAAGCAGTGTCGAGAGGAAGTTGATGATAAGCTTCTGCAGGTCAATTTTAGAAAAATACTGGCCTCCAGCAAGTTTAGTGAACAATTCTTCAGGTCGAGGCATAGGGTAAGTGTCGGTAAGGCATTGAGCATTTACAGTGGCTTTGAAATCGCCATAGAGACGAATATCACCATTTGGCTTAGCAACGACAACGACAAGAGAGGACCACTCACTGGAAGTAACAGGAAGCAAGACCCCTGAAGCAGTGAGACGATCCATCTCCCGTTTGCGTTTGACCTGATCACGGAGGGCCACAGGAATGGGCCGAGCCCGAAAAAATCCAATTGAGCATAAGGAATAGCATTAGAGACGATATTGACCGAGTCATCTATGGAGAACCCAAAAATGCGAAAGGCATTGAAACCAAAAAGATTCTCCGCATTACTATGGTCGACCACAAATATGGGGACAGTGCGAATGACAGATTTGTAAGATACCTCAGCATCAAATTGTCCCAAGAGAGAAATTTTCTGTTTATTGTTAAGTCCATAATTGCCTAATGACAGGTGACAAGATTGGAGAACCCAACTGAAGATACATCTGAGAATTGATTATAGCGGCAGCAGAACCAGTATCCACCTGCATGAGAACATCTTGACCAAGGATTTGGACAGTGAGGAATAACTTCCCTGAAAGGGAAAAAGTACAATTGGCAGACAACACAGAATCAGAATCAGCGTCATGTTCATGAACACCATGTATGTGGTCGGATTTGCAAACGGATGACACATGACCGGTTTTTTTTGTGACACACGGCCCAAAGTTGTGGACAATCCTCTCGTGAATGTTTCATAAAACACCGCGGACATGAAGGAAGTAGCCGTGGGTTTTGCTGCAGTTTCTTAGAGGTTTGTTTACGGTTAGGCCGAAGATGCGCTTGGGAGCGTACTGCAGCCACATCGGCCGCCGGGGACACTCCACACGCTTCGTCAACATCGCACAGAGTTTGTATTTCCCCAACGTCACCCCATGCCTCTATTTGCGCTCCAGTGGTGCGAGAAATTTCGAAAGACTGAGCGATGGATAAGACTTCATCTAGAGTCGGATTTGGCAACTGAAGGGCACGTTGCCTAACTTCTTTGTCGGGCGCCAACTGGATAATAGCATCCCGTACCATGGAATCTGCGTAGGATTCTTTGTGAACTTCAGTAACAAATTGACACTTTCTACTGAGGCTGTGAAGTTCAGCAGCCCAAGTGCGATAGGATCGATTCTGTTGTTTTTGACAACGATAAAAGGTAACAAGAGAGGCTACCACGTGCGTATGCTTTTGAAAATAGTCGGACAGAAGTGAGCACATTTCAGCAAAGGACAAAGACACAGAATCTTTCAAAGGAGCCAATTGCGACAACAACCGATATATTTGAGGTGAAATCCAGGAAAGGAACAGAGACTTACATGTTTGGTCAACAGCGACATGAAATGCCGAGAAGTGCTGTCGAAGACGTTTTTCGTAATCAGACCAGTCTTCTGCCGTCTCGTTGTAAGGAGGAAAAGGAGGTAGAGATGATGACGAGACACGCCCCGCATTTGATGCCGCGACGAAATCACGAATCGCATTTGTGAGAAGCGCATGCTGTTCTACGAGACCTTGCAAGAGTTGCTCTAAAGTAGCCATGGAAATACATGGGTCAACGATGAAAAAGAAGAATTCACTACCTCGTCGCCAATTGTTATAACTTCAAGTTGAACAAATATATTTCAAGGACGACACAATATATGAAAGTCACAGATCAAGTAAACAGAGTAAGACGTGTGTGGCTGTAACAGTCAAATCATCACTGAGTCCGAGTCTAGCGGCCGCTGGCTGGCTGGCTGCTTAGGTGGCGCTGCTGCTTCATGGCTGGCAGACAGCGCCGCATGTAGAGGACGCGCGCAACTGCGCGGCGGCACTTTGAAAGATTGGCGTGTCACAACAGTTGCCACTACTGTTTCTGATCTGAGGCTGAGAACGGCTCCCATATAAATGAATCTAGCCTTCTTTCTGCCTTTATTTCAAGTGCAGTTAACAAAAATAATTCTTGTGTACAGCTAGTAGTTCATTTGTAATTATCTGTTTTCTCACCACACCTGGAGTTTTGAAATACTAGCAAGCATACATACTTCTCTGTCTTCTACATGTTCGGTACTTGATTTGTTGCCACATCTCAAGAGTCACTGGTACTGTAATTATTCACTGTCACAAATGGGGCTTATAATGGATGGGGAATAAGTATATTGCATAATTTTTGTTTGTTTTTGAGGTGAATCCAACTGTCTTTGTGAGACCTGGGTGTCATCAATTGGTTCTCTCCAAATCACAGAAAAAGTAAAGAATAGGAGACATGATCCTTTTACCCAACTTGTCAGTAAGGTAACACATGTGAAACAACATATTTGTGGAAACCATTTGTTCTCCTGATCGCCAACCTTATACCCAAAACAAGTGTGTGTGGTTCTTTACAGGAGGATTAAATTTCCTTTGAAAGTGTAACTCTCCTGCCATACAAAAAAAAAAGGAGTTACACTATATTCACAGGTACAAAGCATTTGAGCGTGACTAATCAGAAATGTTGTTAAACCTCCTCATTTCCTAGAGATGGATTTCTGAATTAACAGTCATGTTTGAGAATCCCTTGTAAATAAACATTTACAAATGCAGAGTCATTAAATCAAGTGAAATCACTATAACCAAGAAGTGTTACCAACAACTTTGGCAGAAGGTAAAGTGCCAAAAAACTGAGCCTGATGAGCAGAAACTTATTTCTTGTTTGAATACAGAACCCAGAATTATACTAAAGGACAGATTTATATTCTTTGTAGTCCTGGAAAATTAACCTGAAAAAAGAGCACGCTGATCAATAAATATGCACAAGCTGGAAATAAAGTCAATCGATGTTAGACACCCCAAATAACACTTAAACGAGTTTGGGATGTTTCTGGCTTGTGCTAAACATTTGAGGTCCAACTTTTTTCACTTATAACACAAAAACAATACATCCTACAGATAATTCTCAATGCATCAAAATCAAAGAGCGTAAAATTTCACATAGAATGACCTACTTAAAACTTAGATTCGGTTCAGCCATTTAGCCGCAATTCATCCTCAAAGATTGTTAATTTTTACCAACTTGATTGAAAAGAGTGTTATGCTCATGTTCCAATGTTCCAACACCTGTAACCCAAAATTGATCACTCTAAATAAAAAGTGTCAAGGATGAAAGTTGTTGAGCATCACTTCTGCATAAAAGCTTCTAAATTTCAAAATACACTCACGCCTTTGCAAAGATACAAATAAAAATGCGGAAGCATCTGTAGCACTAAATTCCTGCTAAGACATTTTTGTAAAGTCAAATTACTTCTGAAGGCCAAATCATCCACATTTATTGAAATATTCAAATTTAAGGGCAATTTAGTGAGGTACCTATTTACCTACCTATCTAGGTAGTTGGCTCTATTTGTTAATTTAATTAATTTAATTATTCAAGTAAGTAATTTATAGTGTTTTGCATTAATTAGTTGTGTTTGTGGTAATCATACAAGAAGTATTAACAAAAGGGAAAAAGAGGTACGGAAAATATTCAAGAGAAAAACAGCTGTAAGAAAGTGCAGTTCCTGTGGAAAAACTGAGTAGTGGCCCCTACAATCTAAGAAGTGCGAGTCAAAATGGATGGTGATCAAGTGCCTGTCAGTTCTGATAAAATTTTCTTCGAATCCCTTTGCATATGAAGTCACCACAACAGCTTGAGTCATACTTCATCTCTGAGCTAGCCCCATATCCTTAAACTCTTTTTGATGATGACAGAATAATGCACAAGACAAGAAAATCAGACCTATTTAAACTTCTCGGTCCATTCTTGGTGGGAGGTTCCTCTTACATCAATTTGGGTGGAAATACTGATTAAGTGTTTTCCCCCATCCTCGAAAAGTATGTGAACTACGTCAAAAAACACTTTGGGTCCAATTGCATGCTAGTATTTTAAGCACAACTGGAGGAGGGAGCTGAGAAAATCACAAAATGTGCCAAACATGCCCAAATAGCCTATGCTATGACATCCGCTTCTATTTTATTTGATGAAACAATGTCATCAACTATGCCAATAGACCATTTCTTACTAAACAAACTTAATACGGAACATCTTATCTCAATGTTGGCAGAAAAATTATATAATGAAGGGTATAAAGTCAAGCAGGTCTTTGGTGATGAAAACAGCTATCAGTATAGCCACAAAAGAAGTACTGGGGAGGACAGAATACCAAAGAATAGTGAAATGTTTCGACAAGGAATGCTCACTAGTAATCCAAGACAGAAATGGAGCAAGACAAAGAATTGCAAAGGAAAACAGCATGCTGGAAATCCCAAAACAAGACTAGTGGAGGAATACTATAGAGAGAAGAGGAAAATTGCGGATAAGTTAGGTAGGGTGAAGAAAAGGCAGTATAAAAGAAAGAAGATAGAGCAGGTGGACAAAATAAGGAATAATAATGAGATACAAAAGTTCTACGAAAGATTCAGAGGAATGAAGAGAGGATTTCAACCAAGAGTAGTCTTCTATAAGAATAGAAATGGAAACCTAGCTGAAGGTAAAAGCAAAGCTATGGGAAGATGGAAAAGTATTTTGCCGAGTTATTTGATGGAAAGGGGGGAGGGAACAGAGATGAAACCCTGAATGATGAGGAAGAACTGAATTTGGAATTAGAATCAGAAGTGGAAGAGAAGGAAGTCGAACCATCACACTTTGAGGAAGTAAAGACTGTAATTAAAAACTTAAAGAATAATAAAGCAGCTGGAAAAAATGGCATAGAAGTCAAATTATCCAAATTTTGGGGAAAGAAGATGAAGCCAGCTGTTAATGAATTTATGAACGAAATATGGATACAGAAGAAATGCCTAAGGATTTGAGCATGAGAATAATCTGCTTATTACATAAGAAAGATGAAAAGGGACAGGGCAGTGATTACCATGGGATTACTCTCTTAAGACACAATGTACAAGGTGTTTAGTAAGATTTTAGGCAGTCGGCTAGAATACCAGGTGAAAATGATACTGAGGGAGTATCAGGCTGGATTTAGGGAAAATAGGTCCACTATGAACCAGATATTTTTATTGAGACAAGTGCTAGACAACTTTATGAATATAACAAGCTAATGTGTCAGTTGTATATCGATTTTAAACAGGAATAAGGTTCCATAAGCATGCAGGATTTTAGAATCACACTAAAATTTGTGAGACTGACTGGAATGACAATGAAAGCAGCAGTCTGCACTGTCAGAATACAGCAAGAGTTGTCAGGAGAGTTCCACGTAGGGAGGGGCTGAGACAAGGAGATGTGATCTCCGGTCTACTCTTTAACTAAGCACTAGCGAAGATAATTTGGCAAATACCATCAAACCCAGGGGGAACAATATTTAACCATCAGGTCCAGGTGGTTGCATACACTGATGATGTAGCACTAATTGCATGTGGTATCAGGGCTTTGAAGGACAATTATGCAGCATTGGAAGGAGCAGGGTGGAGGTAAAGACTGGAAGTGAATATAGGTTACACAAAGTATATGACGATGGGACGTCCTGGTGGGGATAGAGGACAGACTTCAACAGAAATAAATGGGAAAGAGTACCAAAGAGTGGAAAAGTTTAAATACCTAGGCTTGATAATAACAGAAGATAACAGGACAGCAGCAGAAATCTAGAAAAGATAGCAAGTGGAAACCAATGTTACTGTACCATGCAGAATATATTCAAGTGCAGAAATATTAGTAGGAACACAAAAATGCAAATATATTTGACTACATTAAGATGTATAGTAATGTATGAGTCAGTAGGATGGGTGATGACCACAAAGGAGGAAGGGTGGTTACTGAGACGGGAAACGAAGATTTTGAGAAAGATACATGTGGCAATGAGAGTGGAAGGAAGCTATAGAATAAGGACATACACAGAACTACAGACACTTTTTGGACAGATGAATAATGCAGTGAAAATCAAGCAAGGAAAGAAAAGCCCAAAGGGCAAATGAGAAGAGGAAGACCTAGGAAAAGGTAGCTTGAAAATATTGAGGGGGACCTAGCAATATGAGTCAGGAACTGGAGAAGGAAAGCAATGGACAGAGAAAATGGAGGCAGGTAACAAAGGAGGCCAAGGTTCTACAAGGAGTGTAGTGCTGACCAGTAAGTAAGTAAGTACTAAAGTAAGTAAGTAAGTGTGGCTGGATACTACAACATAGCTGGTACCTATATAGTCCTACTTAAACTGGTTGCCATTTTACAGCGAGAGCCAGCAGTACACCGGTGAGAGGTTGGCATTATCGACTGCCACAGTGCTGCTACATCCACTGCACAATGCACTGTGCCTTCCAGTTCTCAAGCACAAAACTTTTCCAGATGCAAAAAATTCAACTATTTCAAGAACATAACCCTAGCCCTAATTAAAATTAAGAACACATTTATGACATGCTTTGAGACACTATAGAGCTGTATGCCATACATGACTTTCAGAAGTTTTACACAATTTCTGTGGGAGACAAAGACTTTAAAATTATGTTTTATTGTCATGCAGAGCAGAGTGCTAGGGTGGCTGGCAGCAGACACAACTAGTTGTGACAACATTGTCATGCCAACCTTGAACATCAGATGTCAACTAATCTAAATTGGGTTATAATGTAAAAGAGGGAATGTCATGTATGCCACCAATCTGAATCATGTAAACACTGGTGCATGTGTCTCAGATTTAAGTCCTTGTATGTAGTGTTCCTGATACAAAGATGGGGGAACAACAAAGCATGAGCCAAAATGAAAATGACAAAACTGCATAAAACAACTCTCCAATGCTGGCTGACATAACAAAGAGTTAAGAACACAGAATTCAGATACAACTCAATCTGACTGTCATCTAGCAAGTCAATGCCCCACACATTACAGTACACCAGTAGGTCAACAATAAGTGAAAAATGAAACCAAACAATTCCTTAAAAAACTAATATGAGTATATACAGCAGTGCCATTGCATTATGGAATAGTGCAAGGAATCTCTGTCTATGAATGAATCAAAATGAACCATGTTGGCCTATGACGAATGAGTGTGACTGGAGACAGACTTGTGGATGTAGTCTACAGGTGTGTATAGTGCTTGTACTGGAAAGTGGAAGATGATGGTGTAATCATGAGTTTCGATGTGAGGTCTTGGATACTATATGTAGCACATCATAATCTCACCACACAAGCCTGCACACACCTTCTTACAGCCTGAAACTTCCAGACATTAAAACTATGTCCTAGTGTGGGGCTTGAACCAGAACTATTGCCTTTTGTGGCCAATGCCCTTGCCAGCAAAGTCAAACCTTGATACATAAATGTTCACTTCATAACCTACATACAAAACTCAATGTGCATCCTCCTATATATCTTGTTGCACCAATACTCCTTGGAGAATGGATAGGATGAGAATGTCTTGAACACAGCAAATAGATTTTTTCCAGAACGAATGATTCATTTCACAGCATAGTGTTTGCCATAGCAAAAGAATAGGCTAAGGTGGGAAAGGAATTTGGCATTTGCCTTTAGCAATTTTGGGAAACCAATTAAAACTTAACTGTAGAAGACTGTATCTAGATTTGAACCTTGCTCCTGCCTTGAACCTTGCTCCTGCCACACATGTATCCACTGCCTTAACCATTTCATCACCTAACTCAATGTTGCTGTAGCGAACTTCCTCCCCATCAAATCCTTCCCCCCCCCCTCCCCCCCCCCCCCCCCAAGAGTGAACTTCTGTAAAGCCTGGAAGAGTAAAAGAGAGGTATTCACCAACTGAAGCTATGGAGGAAGGTTCCTGTTTAATGTCCCATTGGCATTACAGATGAAGCACTAGTTAGGATAATACCAACATAAGAATGAAAATGTGTCACATTCTCATCACAGAAACTATCCCAGCATTTCCCTTAACCGATAGGAGAACTGTGGAAAACGTAAATCTGCAATGCTGAGTGAAGATCCGAATTCCGCTTCTCACAAATATGAGTCAAACTTCTAAAACACTGTGCAACCTACTTAGGTTGATACTTTCAGGCTCAAACTATTGTCAGTTGAGCTGCCACAAAATGTAAAGATCTGAATTTAATTTCCAGTCTTGCACACAGCACCAGTCTGTTTAGGAGTCCTTACAGTGAATGTTTCCCTGTACCCAATCCAAAATCTTGCTGCATTCAAGAGGTGATGAAGCCTTTCCCTTATCACTTAACTTCCCTCTCAGAATATGCCACATGTCTTCTTCCTGTCCATCAGAAACAAAATTCTCTGTCCCTTTGTAAGCACTATACCAACTTTCCTTGTCCATCTGTCTTTCATTCTTATTTTCTGTGGCCATTGTTTTTTCCTTCAGTATTTCCTCTGCTGACTTTTTTTTTTTTTTTTATTCCTCATGCCTCTCCACATTGATTAATTCCTGCTCCACACTGGATTATTTCCACACAATAGTCATGTCTTTCTGTTAGCACACAATTACTCCAGTTTGACAAGAATGTTACATAATGAGAAAAATATCAACCACAATGGTAATACAACTATACAAGGCAGGCTTTCATGGTCAGCACTTGTATCCTTGGTGATTTTTGGTTATACATACACTAGGTTATGGTCTAAGGCATGTTTCCGTGTCTTGTGCTCCATCTCCTAATGTCGGAGACATCACCAGAGGTGATTATAAAGACTCGGACAGTAGTTTAAAGCTCAGCAAGCAAAGCTGTTTATAGTTACATGTACCCATGCAACAGTCAGGTCACGACATCATGAGAATGCTGCATAAGATCACAGAGTCACGTTGACTTCTGTTACAAAGCTTGTGTGTGGAATAGTTGGCACTGTTTGTTTTATTTAGCACTAAATCCTACATCTTGTCCAATTTCAATCTTCCTCCTTCTCCACTAAAATTGTTTTGTGCTTTTGAATTCCTATGGCCTCTCTGTACAGCCTAGCACAATGACAATTGGACCTCTATAAAATTATAGCATGGGGGAAATGAATTAGAGGACAAGCACTACTGTTGGTCTATCCTTGTTGCCCAGACAACATTTGCTCATATGTTCTTCAAGCCAGGTGTTAACAATTCTTTTACAAGTTCCTGTGTACACTCCAGGCGCTCCCAGGGGACCCTGCCTCGTTGAAGACAGCTTCAGTACCAGGTGCGAGGGGTTGTGTGCTCCGACGAAGTAGACGATTGTGCCGGTGGTTGCACAGCTATCGGCACGGTCACCTAAGCTGGAGTGATCTTCACAGGAGCCAGACAAAGTGTGACCCACAATGTAGGACAGGGAAGGCTATCAAAGAATAGTGAAGCTAGATTCCCTAAAGGAATAAACTTCATAAGAATCCTGGTTCTCCAGGCTGGGGGTTGATCATGAGGTTAGCAATCCCATATTGGAAAAAGGCATGCGATTATAAAACTCAAACACAGAAGCAGCTGGGCTTATGGTATTAATTGAATGACCCACGCAAGGGAAAGGACCACGCAAATGGAACACTGACACACACTTTGCTACTTGGAATGTGAGAAATTTGAACAAACCAGGATCTCTAAAAGGACTCAAAAGGAGTTTGGCCACATACAATGAATGTCAAGAGGATAGATCCATCAAGAAGGTCTACAGAGAAAATTTATGTGGCACAACGAGCAAAGGGAGACGATGGAAGTGATGGCTGGATTATTGGGGAATTACTTGAGAAAGATGAAATAAGAGATGAAGAAAAGGAGCAAAAGACTATCAAGACTGGACTGGGATCATCAGCAGGACCAAGGCTCTACAGGGGCTATAGTGCCAAGGAGTAACTAAGTAACTCATGCACTTAAATGTGAATTGCAGAGTAATCATGTAGATGTAGATGAAGTATGGCAAGCAGCAGGCATATATCCTTGTAGTATTAAAATATTCACACACCTTTATTGTCAGCTTACACTCTGTGTCTTATTAGCACCATGCTGTTGTGATCTGTGACTGTTTTTGTGAACAGTAGGAACACTTTTCCTTTAGGTGGCTGTTTTTCAATATAGGTTTCAGATTTTTGAGGATGTAGCACCCTACTTCTCTCTTTTTCAGAGTAGCCATTTCTTTCAGTTATTCTTAAATCATCTAGCTCTTCCTCCAAGTACTGTGGCTCACAGATTCTTTTAACCCGACTCCTCTTTCCTGTATGAAATGACTGAAATTTTTGTGAAAGCACCTATACATTTATTCGAGTGGGCTTGTTGTAGACATTACACCATAAAGTCATTACAGTTTTCTAAGAACACGTATATCCAAAAACGAAATCTGACCTCTTCCCCCCTTGTAGACGCTTTGTATAAGAAATAATATAATTTAAAAGTTTAGAAATTCTAAGAGTTTGTTTTCTCCATGGTGTCAAATTTCAGTTTTGGATCTACACATACATAGAAAACCTGACAGAACTTTGGGGTGTGAAGTCAACAGAAAGCCCATGCACACGAATATATACCTAAAAAAATGAATCATATCACCATACCAAGCACAAAAGGGGTGTGATTAAAACATTGATGGACCAGGCCAAAATAAACTGTAAGCCATAGTATTTGGATGAAGAGTTAGATCATTTAAGAATTATTTTCAAAAGAAATGGCTAGTATGACCTCATCAGAATATTGCCAATAAGATACAAGGAAAAAGAACTCATGAATCCACAGGGTCACTAAAACTTATGTAAATTGTTCAAATGGCTTTACCCACTATGGGACTTAACATATGAGGCCATCAGTCCCCTAGACTTAGAACTACTTAAACCGAACCAACCTAAGGACATGACCGTAGCAGCAGCACAGTTCCGGACTGAAGCGCCTAGAACCACTCGGCCACAGCAGTCGGCAAAACTTATGTAAATGCCACTGTGTAAACTCTAGTGCCCTAGTCTCTCTTTTACAAACTGTATTTCTTTATCTAGTCATTTTTCCATGCTAATTACCTGTGTTTCCTACAACTACAAAAATCAGCTTGACAATGTTTTAGACATACATAATTAATTAGAAGTATAACAAAAGTTAAATAATAATCGTTTTCCTCTGCATTGCTGTATGTGATACAGTTCAGATTCATCAAAGAGAAGTTATACTCACGAGCAACCCAGAACTTCGATATCAATAAACGCTGCAGCTAAAGAAATTAATTTCTGCTCTGGATATTTATCTTTATTGGCTTCTAGGAATTTCCTGCGCAGTTTCCAGTGTTCTGGTGGTTCAAGAGGGCTGTAATACTTCTCTGCAGCCCATTCAGTATCAAAACTCATGATTAATCCTATAACACAAAATAAATCAATGAGTTAAAATAAGCATGAAAGACAGCATAGGACACACACACACACACACACACACACACACACACACACACACACACACAACACACACATTGCGAAACAGACGTCCTTCAAAACAGCAGTTTACAAAGAGAAAAACAGGGTCCAAGATTTTTCTTTGTCTTTACCACACTTTTGCACTCCCAAACCATGGTCTTTCTCCCCTTCAATATTTAACAGCAAATTAGCCACAAATACAGAACAATCTACTGCTATTTACTTTTCAAAATAACTTCAAAAGCACAATTTCTTCCAAATTGCTAATCATAATACTAGAGGTTTTTCAAGCACCAAGGCACACAGCAAGATATCCGATTTTCAGCTGAAGTGAATGGAAACTAGTCTCAGCCACGCAATGTATTACATACCATTTCCTAGTGGCTTATTTAAATTATGATGATGATAATAGGATTGTTAAGATGCACAAGGCTGAGGCTTTTAACACCCAAATTAAAAATGCCTTTATGCACACGTGTGTGCCACTGCCTCTCCTCCCCCCCCCCCCCTTTTCAGTCTCTCTCTCTCTCTCTCTCTCTCTCTCTCTGTGTGTGTGTGTCTCACACACACACACACACACACACACACACACACACGGTGGTGGTGGTGGTGGTGGTGGTGGTGGGGGGGGGGGGGGGGGAGAGAGAGAGAGAGAGAGAGAGAGAGAGAGAGAGAACTGTTCCTACATAAATTCTTAAAATTGTTGCTTAAAACAGACACAGAGCTCATTAAAGAAGTGAGGCGCTCAGGCAAATCCATGTGGTATGCACATAACTGGATAAAAAAATCAGATTAACCAGCCATTTTCTGACAAACTAAAATCTTCAACTTATGAGGTTAAGTTGGGGTTAAGCAAGTCACAAAATATTAAAAGCTTTGCAACACGTCTCATCGGCAACTGAAATGGCAGGCAGGAACTTACTTATACTTGCTTCTGCTCTCACGTCAAGACAGAAAATGTACTCAGTTAAAATTTAGCATAAAGTGATTTGTTCATCACAGTCATTGCAAGCTGGAGGGGGGGGGGGGGGGGAGTCCTGCCCACGCCCTGGTACCACAAGAATGATACCTGCTTCCCTACTGTTTAAGTAGGGGCATATTACCCCATATTAATTTGATTATTTTCTCTGCTGTATAAACGTGGTGCATTTCTTAAGGGAACTGGAGTATAAGAGAAATTTTTTGCTTTGATGATGCAATTGCCTTCAGGATTCAGCTCGGCACTAAAAGCAGTAAACTGGTGGGGAATTCGGCCATTCCTTCCAGCCTCCTGACTATCTGCTGCAGCTAGCATGCACTATGTCCAATGCTGGATGATGAGCTAAAAAAAATGGAGTATTCATCCACAAATAGGGACTCCTGCCCAGGGTCCCTTAGTATGAGCTTAATACTCTTTATAGCAACTGAAAACAATTTCATGCTTAAAACATGACCCCGAAGAATACGGTATTCTTGTTCAAAACAATCACACAAGTCATTGCCAACACTGCATTAAAATTAGCATTGGGAAAATAAGGACTCGATGTATACTGGTTGTTGAATCCACACTGGTAGTGACTAAGGGGCTGTCTGGGTTAGAAAATCCAGGCAAGGTGGTGGTTGACCACAGTCTTCACCATGTAGCTAGTGAGAGCAAAAACACTACAAAAGTTCTGGGAAGCAAGTACAGCCTTCCCTACCACAATTCCTAATATAGTAAGATGATCTGTAACGCTGAACAGTTTTGATTGTGAGAGCAAGTGCTCTCTCACACCATCTGATCTAGGGTTCCCACGTGACATTATGAAACTTATGTGATGCAATCAGTCTCAAGTAATAATAAGTGCTCATATAATAATTCAACTATCACTATGTTTTATTATATATAAAAAAGATAATGTCTTGCAAATTTTCAAAACAATGAAGTAAATACTTCTGGTGTTACTCGACATGATTCAGTATTTGTATGGGGACCAGGAAACATAGATAGAATGCCCAAATTTGGCAACGAATAATTTTTTCACCCGGTTGATGTTTCCTTATTTACCACACAACTTAATAATTATGGTAAAAACAAATGGTATACAAAATTTAGTAGAGTCTGTGTAGATTTTCTACATTTCGGTTTTGCCTTACAGTTTCGAAATTCTGGTATCTTCAACGGTCAAGGATTTAAATATGTGGTATAGTTTTTGTGTATTGTAATACAAATAATTCAGCCCCAATCTATATTTAAATAATCCTTCCACAGTACAAAGGTTTTTCTGTTATGTCTTTGAAAAATTCTGTTAATTTTATTTTGCAATTAGGGTCAGAGATGGTCCATCTAGGGGTGCAACAAGTTCACTGCACCTGAGCACTAGCTCCAAGAGGTTGCTGGAGGCTGAGCACACCATTCATTAGTGAGCTAATTATTAACTTGTTCTCTCACAGCAACTAATTTACATATATTATTTTACATTTAAATATATCTAAAAACAAAGATGATGTAACTTATCAAACGAAAGCGTTGGTATGTTGATAGACACACAAACAAACACAAACACACACACAAAATTCAAGCTTTCGCAACCCACGGTTGCTTCATCAGGAAAGAGGGAAGGAGAGGGAAAGACAAAAGGATATGGGTTCTAAGGGAGAGGGTGAGGGGTCACTCCAATCCCGGGAGCAGAAAGACTTACCTTAGGGGGGAAAAAAGGGCAGGTATACACTCCCACAAACACACATATCCATCCGCACATATACAGACACAAGCAGACATATGTAAAGGCAAAGAGTTTGGACAGAGATGTATATATCGGCAGAGATGTATATATAGGCTGTATATATAGGCTGTTTCCTTCCTCGCAGGTGTCGCAACACACTCTTCTGCAATCTCTTGGAGAGTCAGGTCTTTGACTGGTACACACAATTTCGTTGACGTTCCTGACATAAGTGTTGTCAGTAGACGTCAAAGGGTGTCCTGAACGAGGGTCATCTTTAACTTTCATCCACTCCTTTTTAAACCGTGTGAACCATTCATAACATCAAGTATGGCTTAAGCACTCAACACTGCAGGCCTCCTGCATCACTTGGTGTGTGTCTGTAAAGGTTTTCTTGAGTTTCAAGTGAAATTTAATGCAGACATGTTGCTTCTCTAACTCTGCCATCTTTAAATTCGCAAACTGTGTGACCCAATATTCTACTCAATGGAGCACTGAACAATAACTAAGAGACATACAACAATGAAACTTCGTCCAGTTCCATATTAGACACAGGTGTGTGCAGGGATGCCAACACACCACTGGCGCGAAATTGCAAATGTTTCGGAATTTTCTGAGCAGACCTTGTAAATACAGAGATTACTTCTGGCTTTTCTAGGAGGAGGAGGAGGAGGAGGAGGAGTGTAGATTGGGTGGGCAGATTATCAGGACGGGTAAGGGAGTCCCGCTGATGGAAAGAAGCAGAAGTTGATTAGTATGATAGGACTCTTCAGACAAGTGAAAGCAAGTACAGTTTTGTTGAGACCAAGCCAACTGGATAATGGAGGGATATCAGTACAGTTAGGTGGAGATTAATACTAATCCAGTTTTACACACTGTGCAGCTTCTTAAGTGGGGGGCTGTGAAGCAATCAAGATGAAAGAACGGAATTGTGATACAGGAGAATGAACACACAGAAAAAGTTGACAAGAATAGCAATGGAGCAGATGCAAGAGAAAGAGGGATACAATAGTTGAGTTGGCCTAAGAAGATTCCTGAGAGTCGCAGTAGGTCGGGCACTATAGCTTCACGCATCTACCTTAACTGTTCACATAACATGATTTTGTACATGTCTCTATCGCAACTATTGGGACTTTGGCTAAACAAACTGATGGACCTGAAGATGAAAGAAAGGCATTTTTGCGATCACAATACCTTAGGCTGCATTTACACTGCAGCCTCACTGTCAGCATATTGCTGGTTGTGGAGGTGTCCCCAGTCACCGAGAGCACTTACCCTGCAGGTGTTCACATCAGTAACTGAGTGCATTACTTGCAGTGGTGTGAAGTGAAAACAGGACTGCCACCAGTTTCCCCAAGTGAAATTCCCTGATATTTCCTTGATTTCCAGACAAGTTTTAGCATTTTTTCCTTAGAAATTTTGAGATCTCAGTGGTAAGTTAAGACATAAGCTGACAATCTGTCTTTGCAGTTATGCTACAAGAAACAATAGAGCAAACAAGGAAAAAAGCTTGCAAGCAGATGGCATTTCCTGATGTGAGCAAATATCGTAAGTGCTAACATCAACATATTTTGTAATGAACAATTTTTGGATGGAAAAAGCAAGCCAAATGGTATGTGTGTTTCATTAAGACCACTGATTTTATTTTATTTCAATAAAACGGAACACATTTGGTGACAAAAATATGCATTTCCTTGGAGTCGCAAGACAGATTTAAAATACCTTCACTGATTTAAGAAATAACCACAGAAAAAAGTAGGCCTCTTGAAAGATGTGTATAAAGTGGAACAAAATTGGATAAACCAACACTATAGGTGACTGCAAAGAAAATATTGGTTCTACTATGTTCATTTTTGTCAGTTATTGCCCACTGTGTTAACCTATTATTTTACAGGTATTGTGTGATTTTTCTTTCAAGATATATATGAGTATGTAGTGTACAAACTCCCAGCAACTGACAAGTTTCTTCTTTTTATCTTCCATACTATCTAACATATAAAGTACTTCTGAAGTGCCAAAATGTACTGGAACAAATAAAATGTCTATAAAACGTCACACTGTACAAATGTACTTGCGGTGAGACAGCCACAATTCCTGAAATCCATCGCCCATGGCCTGCTAAGAATCACTGCATTCACAGGTCCATGGATACACCATGAAAATCCAATGCATTATGCCACACCCAAACAGACCCGGCCCACAGGCAGATTGATGTGACTAGATCTGACGGGCAGGGCCTGAACATTACTGGGAACCGAATAGCACGCCCATCCATTATAGATACCTGCAGAAATGTCCCGTGGTTTTGGTCTGTCACGGAAATCCTCTCATGTGGCCAGTTATTCACGAGCCACAGACAGCATATTGCTGAAATGAAACCACGGTGCTCAATCCATGCAACAGATAACTTGTTCAAATACTCTGAGAATCAGTAATAATGACGATAGGTAGCAACTCACTGTAAAGATGATTGCTGAGCCGCAGACAGGCACATAGAAAAGACAATCACACTCTCACAACTAAATTTTCAGCAATAGTTTTTGTCAGAAAACGAGAGCACACACACATTCACACAATCACTCGGACACAACTCATGCACACACGACTGCCATCTCCAGGTGCTGCGTCTACAGTCTCTGAGAATCAGATCCAAACAAATCATTCTTCATGCCCCCCTGCTTCTCGTCAGCAGCTGCTAGGCTAGCGGCAAGAAGTGGTGGCAGCACAAACTGCAAGCTGAAGGGATTGGTAGGAAGGGAAGAAGCAGTAGTAATGGAGGAGTACGGAAGCGGCAAACGTACTCAGCTGCACCCAGCTAGTGACGATGCGTGATACCTCAGTAAACAAACCATTTCATCTACTGAGATAAAAACGAGGTTTTTCCAGTGTCCCCCCCCCCCCCCCCCCATATTGCTCTGACCACATATGACACATCTTTCAAGTCAATATTTTTATGATTTTTAACAGACTTTCTTCTTCGTTCCCTTCTCTTTCTAACAATAGCTTATGTAACAATTCTTTTCTGTAATACAGTTTGAAAGTCTCAATAATGTCTTGATCAATGGGCTGTAATATTGAGTTTACATTAGGTGGAAGGAACATCACTTTTATGAACTCTTTCTTTTCATTTAATATATCACACAACACATGTGTTGGTGTGTTGTCAAGGAGCAGAACCGTTTTCTCCCTCTTGTCATTCACTAATTGGTTAGTTTTTACAGAGGATACAAAAACTCTGATAAAACATTTGGTGAAAACAGTACTATTCATGCAGTCAACCTTTAGTGGGGTCTTAACAGTAGGTACTGCAGACATACTACCATGTTTGAAACAACACTGTTTATTACTTTGACCAACAACAAGCATAGGCAAATGGTGGTTACCAGTAGCTGAAGCAGTAATATGATCCTCACTTATTAAGACCAGGTGGTACTCATTCATGATGCGAAGCTAAAGTTTTTCTTGGCAATTTTTTCCAATTTCGCACAGTTTTATCAGTATTGTAAACGTTTTCATGAGCATAATTTTCTTCTCTCTACGACAGTTATGGGGAATCAAGATTACTGGAAATATACAACTACCATGAAGATGCATAACATGGACATTTAGCTTGTGGTGAGGTAAGTGAATTAGTTCACTTACTATGAATGCCGGATAGCATAGAGCAGCAGACAGAGAAGAGGGGAGGGGAGGGAGGGAGGGAGGGAGGGATAGGGGGTGGGGGGAGTCCTCCTCTCTTCTGAGGGGTGTGAAGCAGCTGACCACACATGCAGCTACAGATTCTGTTACAACACATTCAAAAAAATCTTCATAATTAATACATTGCCATTCATAACTTACACTGTTCAGATGCATATGAAAGTACTAGATACTGTGTTTGGAAATGTTTTTTAATAGTTTCTGTAAAAATCGAAGCCTTCAGTAAATTTTTTTGAGGCACGAGATATTAAAGCTACAAACCTGTAAATTTGATAGCAGAGGTATGTTACCTAAAATCGTCACTCTGAAGTTTCCAGTGCACTATTTTTATTAATTTTCACGTTTCTCCTGAAAATGTAAAATCTGACCCAGAATAAGCAACAATGTGACACTGGACACACCCTCCCCCTCCCCCTTAAATATTGGTTGTGGAGACAGATTTATCTGTACTGTAAGCACGGTCCAGGTTAGGTTAAGAGATGATAATCTGGTTGCAAGCTGGCAAAGCTGACACATGTGAGTGGCAAATAAAGGCTGTGGTAACAGATCGACTTGTTGGGTATCCTAGTGCTTATGTTCACATCGTCTTTCAATTTACTTTGCAATATTTAACACACCTCC
Source organism: Schistocerca americana (assembly GCF_021461395.2). Classification (NCBI taxonomy): domain Eukaryota; kingdom Metazoa; phylum Arthropoda; class Insecta; order Orthoptera; family Acrididae; genus Schistocerca; species Schistocerca americana. The sequence continues at coordinate 621,024,300 of NC_060130.1, forward strand.
GGAGAGTAGGTTGGTTGGTTTGGGGAAGGAGACCAGACAGCGAGGTCATCGGTCTCATCGGATTGGGGAAGGACGGGGAAGGAAGTCGGCCGTGCCCTTTGAAAGGAACCATCCCGGCATTTGCGTGGAGCGATTTAGGGAAATCACGGAAAACCTAAATCAGGATGGCCGAACGCGGGATTGAACCGTCGTCCTCCCGAATGCGAGTCCAGTGTCTAACCACTGCGCCACCTCGCTCGGTGCCCTCCGGAGAGTATTTTAATGCACATTAGATACATATATCACATATAAACTGTGTAAAATGAGAGGGTGGGTCTACTACGTAACTTTTATCCAAAGTACTGTACATTATTTACTCCCCTGGGGTAAGATGGTAAGCAGAAATTTCAGCACCATATCCCAATTATAGATTAATAAAGAGGCACCAATTTTTAAAGTGGCAAGTTGAGAAAAGAATACCTATGAGTAGTTTTGTTAAAAAACTTGTAGAGGTTGTAATTATTTAACAGGAGACTCCAAATTGGGTCAGTGTATTTTACAAACCATTCTCTATCACAGAAAAAATTACTATTAAAATAGAATCTTTATTGGGAAGAATATTTGAGATTTGTTGTGGAGTTTGCTTTTGATTAGGCTGTTGGAGGTGGTGACAGTGGAAAGTCGAGTGCTGTCCGCACTGAATGATAAAAGCGACACCATTACAGACAGAGGAATCAGTCCTCAGCAGTCAGTCACTGTGAACACTTTGTGATGGAAGCAACGAGTGCATAACCGTAACCTTTGTTATTGGTGGTGAACGCAAGATTCGGATGGCTGTATACGGAAAAGACTTACGTATTTGCAAGTGAGACTATGCTAGTAGCCCACGAATCTGAACTTTTGTGTGTAATTTATGAAAATATAGAAAAACTATACGGTATTACTGGCACATTCTTTTTGGTATTCCTCAGTTTTTGTTTGCTGGCTGTATAAAAAGAATCTATGGTGGGTGGAGCATGAGACTTGCCGCTTTACGGATAAGCAAAGCTACCTCTGACTAAACCGGCTGATGTTTAGTATGACAGGAACTATTATTGACAGAACTTTAGAAGGATTTTCGAATCTGAATGATGGCAAATGCTGAGGGAAAATTAACAACCTTATGGGCTTTACTGTTTAGTGTGTTTCATCAAACATAACTGATCATAAATGGACATTTCAATGGAACTGAGTCATGCTATCAAAACTGGTGCCTTGTCTGAAAATTAGTTTGAGGAGATACTTAGAGAACTAACTCGTAAAGATAATGTCTTAGACTTCCTAGCAACAGACAGACTTGAACTTTTCGAATCGTTAACATAGTGGAGACTATCAGAGATCAGCCTTAGGCTGTGATAGCATCTATGATTATGGATATTACAAAGAATGTTAAGAAATGTAGGAAAACATTTTTGCTTAGCAAGAGTGACAAGATACAAGTTGCAGAGTATCTGAGTAGTCAGCATCAAATATTCAGTGCTGAGGATGAAGGTGTGGAGCAAAAACCGAAAAAATTCAAAAGCGTCCTTCAATATGCCTTAGACAAGTATGTTCCAAGCAAGGTCTTAAGGGAGGGAGAAAGACCCACAGGGGTTTAATAGCTGTGTCAGAAAACTCTTCTGTAAACAAAGAAAACTTCATCATGGATTCAAGAGAAATTAAAACCTAGCTGACAAACAAAAGTTGAACGAACTGAAATTTAGCATAAGGAGATCAATGATAGAAATGTTCAATGACTCTGAAAGTAAAATTTTATCAAACAATCTGACTAAAAACTGTTGGAGGTTTTGATTTTACATAAACTGTTTATGAGCATTACAAAATCATCTATTCAGTCACTCTGTGCCCATAATGGTAGGAAAACAGAAAATGACAGAGAGAAGGCTGAAATTCTGAATTCTGTCTCAGAAAATTGTTTCACTATGGAAGATCGTAATACAGCCTCTCCTTTCAATCACTGTACAAACATCAAAATGGCAGATATTGAGATGACCGATCGCAGAATAAAAAAAAAAAAAAAACCACAATTGCTTTGTAGTGGAATGAGATACCTGTAACATTCCACACAGGCTACGCGTAAGAACTTGCTCCCCTTCTAGCAGCACTTTATTGTGGGTCGCTGGCACAAAAAGAGGGTACCTAGCAACTGGAAAAAAATTAGCATTTTTAAGAAGGGTCATAGGCCAGGTGCACATAATTATAAGCCTACATTTATGACATCAATATGTTGGAGAATTGTGGAGCATGTTTTATGCTCATGTATTATGATGCTTTGGAAAATGGAAATCTCCTCTACAAAAATCAACATGGATTCTGCAAACAGAGATCTTGCAAAACTCAACATTCTCTCTTTCTCCACGAGATCCACAGCGCTGCAAACACTGTTGATCAAGTTGATGTCATGTTCCTTGACCTCAGGAAGGCATTTCACACTGTCTCACAATGCCATATAGTGAAACAAATATGAGTTTACCAAGTATCACACCAGATTTGAGACTGGATTTAAGATTTCTTGCAGATAGAACTCAACACATTGCTTTTGGTGGAACAAAATCGACAGGTATAATATTGGGAGTATCCCAAGGAAGCATGAGAGGACCATGCCGTTTCCAATGTATATTAATGATTTAGGAGAATGTGTTGGAAGCTGTTCACAGATGATGTGGTTGCCCGTAAGAAGGTAGCAATGGCAGAAGACAGTAACAAATCACATAAGGACCTATAGCAGATTGATGAATGGCACAGGGTCTGGCAGCTGACCATGAACGTAAATAAATGTAACATAGTCTGAATACATAGGAAAAGAAGTCCACTATTGTACAATATGCTACTGATGACAATTTCCTGGGAACAGTAAATACTGTAAAATATCTAGACGTATCTATCCAGAGTACCCTTAAGTGGAGTGACCACAAAAAAGAAATAATAGGTAAAGTAGATGCTATACCGAGATTCACAGGAAGACTTTTAAGAAAATGTAAGTAGGTTTGTTTATTAGTAAGTAAATCTTCTGCTACCAGTCACGATTTTTCTTTATTTTACTTTTCGCACGACGCGTTTCGAGAAATAATTTCCATTTTCAAGTGCGTTTTTTGTGTGTATTAAGCCATTTCTTTTGATGTTGTCAGTGTGTGTGACTCTGCTTCATTTCGTTGACTTTTCTGCAATATATAAGAAACACGCGAATTTTTTAGTTGGGTATCAATTCTTTTTGTGAAGTTATTGGCGAAATTTAGAAGAATTTGTACTTACAGTTTTCTAATGGTCCATTTGTGCAGAGTCTCACACACACTAAACATCACACATAACTTGTTGTACACTTTACACATAGGAAATATCTTATGTAAACAAAACAGTTACGAAGATCTTCTTACAGGTAGTCCACAGAGATAACATTATAGGTCTTCCACGGATTATATGTTTTTGTACAGAGGTTATTTATCTTAACAATTTGGCTCATAAATTACATATATTTATTTTACAATTGTGCTTATTTCTATGTTTTACTTTTTTTATTTAAGTATATTATCAAAACATCTGAAGAAATTTACTTTCAAGTTTTTCATTTAATATTTTATCTTAACATTTTCAGTAATGTGAATATATCTCCAGTTCTTCAAGTAAATCCATTTTGTGTCCTTTATGTAGTCAGTGGAGTACTTTGACATTTTGCTCTATTTTTCCAAATGGGTGTCCTGTATTATGTGTGTGTGTTGCTATTGCTGATGTAGTGTGTGTGTGCTGTGTGTATGCTCTAATGTGCTCTGTGTACCTAGTGTTGAAATTTCTGCCTGTTTGTCCTATGTAGAACTAGGGGCACTCCTGGCATGTTACCTTGTACATTCCAGAGTCTGAATATGGATCATGATTACACTTTATACACTCCTGGAAATTGAAATAAGAACAACGTGAATTCATTGTCCCAGGAAGGGGAAACTTTGTTGACACATTCCTGGGGTCAGATACATCACATGATCACACTGACAGAACCACAGGCACATAGACACAGGCAACAGAGCATGCACAATGTCGGCACTAGTACAGTGTATATCCACCTTTCGCAGCAATGCAGGCTGCTATTCTCCCATGGAGACGATCGTAGAGATGCTGGATGTAGTCCTGTGGAACGGCTTGCCATGCCATTTCCACCTGGCGCCTCAGTTGGACCAGCGTTCGTGCTGGACGTGCAGACCGCGTGAGACGACGCTTCATCCAGTCCCAAACATGCTCAATGGGGGACAGATCCGGAGATCTTGCTGGCCAGGGTAGTTGACTTACACCTTCTAGAGCACGTTGGGTGGCACGGGATACATGCCGACGTGCATTGTCCTGTTGGAACAGCAAGTTCCCTTGCCGGTCTAGGAATGGTAGAACGATGGGTTCGACGACGGTTTGGATGTACCGTGCACTATTCAGTGTCCCCTCGACGATCACCAGTGTTGTACGGCCAGTGTAGGAGACCGCTCCCCACACCATGATGCCGGGTGTTGGCCCTGTGTGCCTCAGTCGTATGTAGTCCTGATTGTGGCGCTCACCTGCACGGCGCCAAACACGCATACGACCATCATTGGCACCAAGGCAGAAGCGACTCTCATCGCTGCAGACGACACGTCTCCATTCGTCCCTCCATTCACGCCTGTCGCGACACCACTGGAGGCGGGCTGCACGATGTTGGGGCGTGAGCGGAAGACGGCCTAACGGTGTGCGGGACCGTAGCCCAGCTTCATGGAGACGGTTGTGAATGGTCCTCGCCAATACCTCAGGAGCAACAGTGTCCCTAATTTGCTGGGAAGTGGCGGTGCGGTCCCCTACGGCACTGCGTAGGATCCTACGGTCTTGGCATGCATCCGTGCATCGCTGCGGTCCGGTCCCAGGTCGACGCGCACGTGCACCTTCCGCCGACCACTGGCGACAACATCGATGTACTGTGGAGACCTCACACCCCACGTGTTGAGCAATTCGGCGGTACGTCCACTCGGCCTCCCGCATGCCCACTATACGCCCTCGCTCAAAGTCCGTCAACTGCACATACGGTTCACGTCCACGCTGTCGCGGCATGCTACCAGTGTTAAAGACTGCGATGGAGCTCCGTATGCCACGGCAAACTGGCTGACACTGACGGCGGCGGTGCACAAATGCTGCGCAGCTAGCGCCATTCGACGGCCAACACCGCGGTTCCTGGTGTGTCCGCTGTGCCGTGCGTGTGATCATTGCTTGTACAGCCCTCTCACAGTGTCCGGAGCAAGTATGGTGGGTCTGACACACCGGTGTCAATGTGTTCTTTTTTCCATTTCCAGGAGTGTATTATGTATTAGTTTTTGTTGCAGTTTATTAGATGCAGAAAACCCAATTCTTACCCTGTGATTTTTGAAAACATTTGCAATCTTCTGTGATACATTGCCTATGTATGGGATACTAGATATACATTTGTTTTTCTCTTTTTCTTCTGTGGTACAGTTTGTACCTGGGTTTTTCTTCACTTTGTCTAAGATTCTGTCAACCATGGAAGCATTGTACCCATTGGCAACTGCAATCTGTGTTTATTTCTTGTTGCATATTTTCTTGGTTCAATGGTATTTTTGTTGCCCTATGCAGCATAGACCTGTATGCTGCCTGTTTATGGATATTTGGGTGACATGAGGTTGCAGGGATTGTGGTGTCAGTCATTGTGTTTTTCCTATAAATTTTGAATGTGCATGTGTGTTGTGTCTTGTAATATTTAGGTCTAGAAAGTTGATACTTTTATTTTGCTCATGTTCCACTGTAAATTTAATTTTTTCATTTAGATTATTGAAATGATTTAGAATGTCTGTGATATCTTTGGTATCCCCTTTCACTAACAGCAGTGTGTCATCTACATATCTCCTATAAAATTCTATTTTCTTTAGGCAAGGTTTTTGGCTGTCAAATAATTTTTGTTCTACGTGATTTATGTATATGTCAGCTATGGTACCGGATATACATGATCCCACTGCTAGGCCATCTGGTTGTTTATAAATGTTGTCATTAAAGGTAATGTAGTTGTACCTTAGGGATAACTGAAGGAGTTCCATAAATTCAACAATCTCTGTGTATGAAAGTTTCTTGTGTTGCATAAAGTTCTTTTGTATTACTGTTGGAGCTTCTTTTATGGGTATGTTTGAATAAAGATTGGTGATGTCAAGTGATATAAACTGTGCATCTTGGGGGAGTTTTCTGGTTCTTAGTTCTTTAGCTAGAATCGTGCTGCTTTTTATGGAGTATGTTGTTTCATATGTATAATTTTTCATCAGTATGTTATTCAGTTTTTGTGACAGTTTGTATGCCGGGCTATTTACAGAGTCGACCACGGGACGTATCGGGTTTCCATTTTTTGTGTATTTTTGGCTGTGCTCTTAGGCGTGGTGCTTTTGGATTCATACATGTAAGGTATTTCTTTTCAGTCTCTGTCAACAGGACATGTGTGTTCTTTAATTGCTCCTTAACTTTCTTTGAAATTGTTTGGTTGGGTCTTTTTCAATGTGCTGAATATTATTAGCAGCAAAAAATTCATTTGTTTTGTCTATGTATTCTTTTTCTTTCATCACAACTAATGTATTACTTTTGTCGGACTTTACAACTATTGACTGGTTGTTTTTCCAGTTTATTATTTATAGATTTTAAAGTTTTTGAATCATTTATTGTATATTTAGATCTAAACTTATCTTTATTCATTTCTTTCTCAAGAAGCTTGCTTACTTTGTGACCTATTGCTGCTTTTGTATTTGAATTTAATTTTGCATCATCTGCTGCACTTTTAGTTGGAGCTATAACCTGTTTCAGTGTATGGTTGTTGAGGTAAGGCTTTACATTGTATTTTAGTCCTTTTTGGAGTAGATTGTTTTCTCTTTGGTTGAACTTTATGTCTGTGTTGTTCACCATTCTGCTGTAAAATGTGTGTATGCTTTTGTCAGTTATCTCAAGGCTGGATCTCTTATCTTGTTTGGATGTCAAGGTCTGTAGTTTCTTGTTATGTGTGTTGCAAATGGTCAAGTACTCCTTGTCGACTATGTCTTGGATGTGTCTGCAAATGCTGTCATAAACTGTGGATTCCATGTTGTTTGCTGCTTCTATCTGCATGTAAGTAGCTTTCTGTTTGCTAAGTCCTTCTTCTTGTGTAACTGCCTTATTTCGGTTTTCAATCAGAGTTTTTCTGCTTTGTGTTTTATAAGTTTTGCTATGCTGCTGCTAGAACATATTTTCACTTTTATGTATTTCGGAATTATGCCCAGTTGTTGACAGTGCTTGTTGAATCTTATGCGTGCAACTGTTTTCAGTACTTTCATTTTGAGGTTTTTGTATTTATATATAGCTTTCATTGCCTGGCTTGGCACTAACAATCTGATTTAATTATTATAAATGGTTTTTGAAAGCCTGCGACTGTAGAAACAATAGATTTTACTTTTCGCACGACACGTTTCGAGAAAAATTGTGACTGGTAGCAGAAGATTTACTTATTAATAAACAAACCTATTGTTTCTACAGTCGCAGGCTTTAAAAAACCATTTATAATGGATCAAATCAAAATGTAAGTAATTCACTACTGAAGTCACTTACAAGCGACTGAGATACTAGATTGAGATTCACAGGAAGAATCTTAACAAAATGTAGTAATTCACTGAAGAAATGGCTTACAAAGCGATTGTTTGACTGACTCCTGAGTATTATTCATCAATCTGCGACCATTATCTGGTACAAATGACAGAAGAGACAGAGAAGTTCCAAGGACAGTGCAAAGATGCTCAACAAACTCAAATGGCAGAGGCATCGTGCATAACAAACATGTTTACTATTGAAATTTCGAGAGAGTACTTTCTAGCAAGAGTCAGACAACATATTGCTTCTTCCCACATAGGTCTCGCGAAATGATCACGATGAGAAAATTCAAGAAATTAGAGCTAATACAGATGCTTACCAACATTCACTCTTCCTACACAACACTGGAGAGTGGAACAGGGAAGGGGGGAGGGGGAAGGAATCAGTGGCATCAGTAGTACTCTGCTACACACCAACAGATGGCTTGCAGGGTATTGATGTACACAGTATACGTAATATGAGAAAAATTTTCTCACTGTCTCATACCGTCATTTATTAAGAACCTTTCCGCTAGCGGAAACTGAGATACCAGCAAACAGAATGCAGACTTCATGTTACTTTTTCTGATAATTTTCAGGTAACCTATATGAGTGGTTTACAGGCCCATGTGTAGTTGGCTAAAGACTGGTATTTGCTGTTGAGATTGATTTTTGTTCTTGTTTTGTTCTGTGAAACGAAAATATTGAAGTAATGTCTAGTGATACGATCCAAGAAAGTGATAGGAAAAAATTATTCCATCCTTCCATAAGCCAAATAAAGTAGTCTAAATTTAGTATCAAGTAAATGAAACAAAATTTTTAGCATACGGTGCTAAAAATTTACATCATCTGAGACAGACATTACTGGCAAAATAGGTGCTCCATCAATGACTTATGCACAGTTGATACATGACATAACTGCAGAATATGCTACGTTTCATACTTGAGGAGTAACACTGATTCAACAGTGAGAATTGTCTGACAACCTGTCAATCTGAGAGTCCCCCCCACCCCTCTCTTAAACTAGATACAGTTTTCGCTAAATAGACCCAAAAAAATGAGATGATTCTCATGGGTGCGGAACATGTCAGAAATTATAACATAAAAAACATAAAACATTTGAATATAATACTTACTAGCCTAATCACTTGTCAGAAGATTGTCAAAATAGGTGAATACATTACAGTAAACTGGAACTGCTACTATTTACGAAATTAATATGCTGTGAGAATGAAACATTGTTATGCCCCATTAATAAATTTATCATAGACAAAATACCTAATTTTGACTTGTAACCAAGTACTGTCAAAACTGAAATCTAACAGACATTTTTACTTAAGCTGGTGTATCAGTACCTGTTAAGATATTCATCTAGAGCGTAAAAGGAGTTGTCCATCAAAAAGTCTTGCAAACTCTATTTAAATTGTGCTTTATCTGAAACCAAGTTTTTAATGGTTACTGGCAATTTATTGAAATTGTGTGTTCCTGAACATTGGACCCCTTTTTGGACCAAGGTAAGAAATTTTAGGTCTTTATGAAGTAATTTTAGGTCTTTATGTAGATCGTTCTTATTCCTAGTATTGATATTATGTGTTGAACTATTGGAAACAGATACATATCACTTGCAACAAATTTCATTCAGAAATAAATACACTAAGAAGCAGAGGTTAGAATACAAAGTTCCTTGAACAGGTTTCTACATGATGTTCTTGAATTTACACCACAAATGATCCTTATTACATGCTTTTGGATGCTAAAAACTATTGTTTGGTTTGACGGGCTACCCCAGAATATGATCCTGCATGACATAATAGAATGAAAGTAAGCAAAGTATGCAACTTTTTTTTAATTATATTTACATCTCCTACATCTGACATAATTCTCACTGCAAATACAGACTTCTTTAGGCACTTAAGCATTTTGTGGTATGCCCCTCCCATTTGAATATATTATCGAGTTGTAGCCCCAGAAATTTAGCACTGTCAACCTCTTCAATCTGCATGTCTTCATATGTTATACACATGCTGGAAGGAAATGTCTTACATATAATGGGTCTTTTCAAAGTTTAATGACAGTGATTTAGCTTTAAACCATTTTTTAATGTCAGTGAAAATTTGATTAGCGACTATTTCTAAATCTGGACTTGACTTGCTACTTATTGCAACGTTCGTATCATCTGCAAACAAAACAAACTTAGCATCTGGCAACGTAACAGACAAGAGGTCATTAATATAATCAAGAAAAAGCAATGGGCCCAAAATGGAACCCTGATGAATACCACACATAATTAATTCCCAATCAGATGAAGACTGACTGCTTACTGCACAGGTATTTCACGATGACACCCTTAGTTTCCCGTTAGTTAGATAAGACTCAAACCATTTCACAACATTGTCAGTGATATTATAATGCTCTAATTTACTTAAGAGAATGCTGTGGTTCACACAAGTAAAGGCTTTTGACAGGTCACAGTAAATGCCAGTAGACTCTCATTAATTATCTAATGAATTAAGTACATTCTCACAGTAAGTGTAAGTAGCTTCCTCTGTGTCAGAACCCTTAAGAAACCCAAACTGTGACTTGGGCAATATACTATTTGTAGTCAGATGCTTAAGGAGATGCTTGAACACAACCTTTCCAAATATTTTTGACAAAGCTAGCAAAAGTGAAATTGGTAAATAGTTTGATGGTATCTCTATCCCCTTTTTGTAAAGAGGGTTAACTTCAGCATCCTTTACCCAGTCTGGAAATGTTCCACTGATAAGACATTGATTACACAAATAACTTAAGATAGACCTCAACCTGCATGACTACTCTTTGATCAACTTTGTTGATATGTTATCATACCTACGAGAATACTTAGATTTTAAGGATTTTATGATGGATGCTATTTCTTTGGGAGATGTGAGTGTGATTTCCATATTACTCAAGTTGTTTTTAAAGACTGATCTCAGATAGTCCATTGCACTGTTCACTGAACCTGATAACCACAAGCTGTCAGTAACAGAAATGAAGTACCTGTTTAAGAGGTTTGTAACACTACATGCACTTTTTACCAAAGTCTCATTTATTTTTAAAGCTATTTGTTCCTCTTCCTTTTTGGCCCTAACTGTCTCTGTCTTCACTATACCCCCTACTGTTTTTACTTTGTTGTCCAATGTACATATCTTTTTCTCATAATAAAGCTGCTTCAATTTCTGGACCACTTGCTTCAATATTTTGCAGTATACTTTGTAATGCATTATAATACTAACATAAGAGCTGTTCCTAGATAGCAGATACAGTCTCCTTTTCGTACCACATGATATCTTTATTCCTTGTGTAATCCACGATTTATTATTATTTCTTTCTTTTCTCAGATGTTATGTCTGGTCAAAAATGGAAAGTGACAAGAAACCTTGATCAAGCGTGACTTCCTTTTAACTGTACGGTATATGTTATATTGCATTTAGGAACTTTCGGGTAATTGAACATGTATCAATAATTACGGATTTCTGTAGTTGTATATATAAGTTTGGATGTAGCTGTATTGCATTGATGTACTGGTGGATATTGTGTGGTATGACTCCTGTAGTTGATAGTATAATTGGTATAATGTCAACTTTATCCTGATGCCACATGTCCTTGACTTCCTCAGCCAGTTGGATGTATATTTCAATTTTTTCTCCTGTTTTCTTTTGTATGTTTGTTGTATTGGGTATGGATATTTCGATTAGTTGTGTTAATTTCTTCTTTTTATTGGTGAGTATGATGTCAGGTTTGTTGTGTGGTGTTGTTTTATCTGTTATAATGGTTCTGGTTCCAGTATAATTTGTATTCATCATTCTCCAGTACATTTTGTGGTGCATACTTGTATGTGGGAACGTGTTGTTTTATAAGTTTATGTTGTAATGCAAGCTGTTGATGTATTATTTTTGCTACATTGTCATGTCTTCTGGGGTATTCTGTTTTTGCTAGTATTGTACATCCGCTTGTGACGTGATCTACTGTTTCTATTTGTTGTTTGCAAAGTCTGCATTTATCTGTTGTGGTATTTGGATCTTTAATAATATGCTTGCTGTAATATCTGGTTTTTATTCTTTGATCCTGTATTGCAATCATGAATCCTTCCGTCTCACTGTATATATTGCCTTTTCTTAGCCATGTGTTGGATGCGTCTTGATCGATGTGTGGCTGTGTTAGATGATACGGGTGCTTGCAATGTAGTGTTTTCTTTTTCCAATTTACTTTCTTCGTATCTGTTGATGTTATGTGATCTAAAGGGTTGTAGAAGTGGTTATGAAATTGCAGTGGTGTAGCCGATGTATTTATATGAGTGATTGCTTTGTGTATTTTGCTAGTTTCTGCTCGTTCTATAAAGAATTTTCTTAAATTGTCTACCTGTCCATAATGTAGGTTTTTTATATCAATAAATCCCCTTCCTCCTTCCTTTCTGCTTAATGTGAATCTTTCTGTTGCTGAATGTATGTGATGTATTCTATATTTGTGGCATTGTGATCGTGTAAGTGTATTGAGTGCTTCTAGGTCTGTGTTACTCCATTTCACTACTCCAAATGAGTAGGTCAATATTGGTATAGCATAAGTATTTATAGCTTTTGTTTTGTTTCTTGCAGTCAATTCTGTTTTCAGTATTTTTGTTAGTCTTTGTCTATATTTTTCTTTTAGTTCTTCTTTAGTATTTGTATTATCTATTCCTATTTTTTGTCTGTATCCTAGATATTTATAGGCATCTGTTTTTCCCATTGCTTCTATGCAGTCTCTGTGGTTATCCAATATGTAATCTTCTTGTTTAGTGTGTTTTCCCTTGACTATGCTACTTTTCTTACATTTGTCTGTTCCAAAAGCCATATTTATATCATTGCTGAATACTTTTGTTATCTTTAGTAATTGGCTGAGTTGTTGATTTGTTGCTGCCAGTAGTTTAAGATCATCCATGTATAGCAAATGTGTGATTTTGTGTGGGTATGTTCCAGTAATATTGTATCCATAATTTGTAT